>NC_042615.1:189525788-189825788 GCF_901001135.1 Rhinatrema bivittatum | reverse complement strand
GGGAGGATGGAAGAGAATGAACTGAGGGGGAGGATAGAGAAGCCAATACCTGGAAAGCAAGAGGGAGGGCACTAGATGAGGGTATAGAAAGACAGACTGGCAGAAAGAATTACAAACTGTAGGAGGAAGAAGAGATTAGAGAACACAGGGACAGGAGAAAATTTTAGGGGAGAGATAGGAAAAGATATTGAGACAAAAGGGTGAGTTATCTGGCTAATTGTGGTTGGAAAAATAACAGTCCTAAAGTTAGCCAGATAACTAAAAAAAACAAACAAAAAAGCTGTCCCCATTCTTAATATTAAAAAAGGTGTTGGCCAAATCCCCACCCCCCGAACCCTCAAACATGGCCCCCTGGCTGAATACTAAGTGCCCTAGAGCTGGCAGCTCCTGGTGTTGTGGGTCTCTGCCTATGAGCACCCACATCAATGGCACATTTGTATTAATTTATTCACTAAACTTCAGGTAGAAAGACCAATCAGAATTGAGTAGCTTTAACCAGTTACTCAGTTCTGATCTGTCCCTTCACTGGCAGTTGTCAGCGGAGTCATTCATTGATCTCTTCAACTGGAGTAGTTAATAAACTAATAGTAATACGCTGGGAGCTATCCGCTCTATGCCACTTAGCATTCAGCCCTGGGAGCCACTTTTGGGGGGTTCAGGGGGCAGGAGTGGGGCTGGAAATTTGGCCTAATCCCCCAACCTTTTAAGGCTATATTCAGCATGTAGCTGGTTAGGTTTTAGATTAGTTGGGTAAACATACCCAGAGAACTTTAGCTAAGTATGTTCAGGAGATTTAATCCACTGCTTTTTCACCTAAACTTATCAGAAAACCTTATTCGGATAACTTTGCCACTTGCCAGTTTACTGAATATATGGACATCAATATTAAAGTCTGATTTTTATAAAATGAAGTCAGTTTGAAAAGTGAACAATTTTTTTTTTTTTTTTTTAAAGGAACTAGTTTTCCCTTCTAGATTTCAGTGAAAAAGGCCCAGAATCAAAAATGAACAAAAGTGTTCTTAAGCTGACTTGATCAGGATGTCCGTATCCTTGGGGGCCTCTTTGCCAAAAAAGAGAGAGAAAAAGTTTCTCATTCTGTGCTTGTGGGATTTTTTTTTTTTTTTTGCCTCTTCAGTGCTGGCGTGTTTTCAGATAATCCTCGACAAATAAGAAAAGAATGGCCTAACCTCCATTCAGAAGCAAACTAACTGTTCCTGTGGGGAAGCAGGCTAGTTCAGGAGCAGTTGTGTGGTATCGTGGGTGCAGTCAGACACATTTATAAACTTGAGTATAATGAAACACAGAAAAAAGTGAGGTGGTTCTGGCTGAAAAATGTTATCTTCCTATTGCGAATCTCTCCCCGAGTGAAAGGCCTGAAAAGAATTGAAACAAATCATTTTGAATCGTGGTGTTAATTTTAGTGTTACTGTTTGCAGCTTTTCTGTCTTGTTCTAATTACCCCTGACGATGATTATGCTTCATAGCCTTGTATAATTAGGGCAGAGCACACCTCTCGAATATCTCAGGCCCCCCCCCCCCCCCCCTTTACAAACCATTCTCTTTGCCAAAGGATGACTGACTGACAAATTTCTCCAAATTAGTTTGTTTAGCAGCCCTATTTACTGAGGATTTTCTCCTTAATAAATAGGGTCCTAAAACAGCAATCTCCATGCTCAGTGGAATACTAATGGTATGTAGAAGTTGCTCATTGGTGTCTTTTGAAATGCTTGCCGTAACGCATTCTGTGCACTCACCAGCCCCTGGAGGCAAGCCACAGCAGCTTGATCCCTAATTAGCTGAGATCTCCGATGGAAAGCAGGCTCAGGTCTGGTCAGTATCTAGGAGGGATGTTCTCCAGGGATTCTGGTAGGTGTTGCATGGAGTTGGGCTAGTGGTACAGTACGCATCTTGCTTTCCTAAAACTGTAACACAGTATGAAAAAAAAATAGCAAACGTACCTCTCTCATTCAGATGAAATACTAATCCAAAGCCTGTCTACCCAGTAAATGTTTGAAATGTCATGATTAGTTATCTCACACAGAGAAGCTCATGTGGCCTGACCAAATTCCATCTGTGCTGTATGTTCTAGCTGACTTAAAAATTCTATAAATGCAGAAATTTTAATTTCATTTAAGCATTTTTATGTAGAAAACAGGGATGATGAGTAAATGAATTTTTGAAACCAAATAGGTCCTTTCTGATGTTATGTTTCTTTTGTTTGTCTAATAAAAAGCATCACAACCTATGAAGAATCCAGATTTCTCCAGCACCAATAGGGCTACTGGAACTCTACATCAGGGGTAAGCAACTCTGGTCTTCAAGGATCCTAACTCATAAGATTTTCAAAATATCCCTAATGGATATTCCTTGTGTGTGTGCATATCTTTTTAATGCATATTTTTTAGGGTTATTCTTGGAAACCAACTGGTATGGGGTCCTTGAGGGCGGGAGTTGCCCACCTCTGATGTACACTGCAAGAGTATAGTAAGAAAAACCCTGTACATTCCATCATAATATTGCCAGTGGGGTAGCTTTGCTAAACTAGATGCTGCAAGGGTTTGCAAATTTAAGTAATGATATATAAGCAAGCTGTCAACTGTGTTATATAGGGCATGATTCACTAAGGCAGTGGTTCCCAAACCTGTCTTGGGAGACACCCCCCCCCCCCCCCCACGGCAACCAGCCAAATTTCCATGCGGGGGATATTTGCGGGGAATGCCGCCATTTGGGCTTTGTTAGAAGAGAGGAGTCTCTTACCATCGGAGGTCTTTCCAGCTGAGAATGTCTCAACTGAAGCCCTAACGCCTCCATGCGGCACCTGAACTGTTACCTATATTAAAGCTGCCCCTGCGGCATGCAGCCAAAGCCGCGCGCCAAAGTAGCGTGGCACTTCTGACTAATTTTGGAAATCCCTTAGTGTTGTTGGCCAGGGAAGAAAAAGGGCAAGCTTTGGTCTTTATCTTTTTAACATTTATATGTTGCCACTGTGTCACCTGCTAGCCGGATTAGGTCTAAATCATTATGTCTATGCAGACGACATACAATTTTTAGTTCCAATAAATGATTCTATTGAGAAAACTTACAAATTGATAAATATGTATTTAACCATTATCAGCCAACTCTTAAAGCAGATGAGGTTAGTATTAAATTTAAAGAAAACAGAAGTCATACTTTTGGAAAGAAAACAATCAAATGATATATTACCCCCATTAATTTTAACTGAAAATGGCAAAATTACTCCTAAGAGCAGTGCACGAGATCTAGGTGTTATCTTAGAATCAGATCTGAGTTTTAAAAAACATATATCAAAGAAAATAAAGGATGGTTATTTTAAACTGTTGACATTGAAGAGACTAAAACCATTTTAAAACAAAATGATTTTAGGACAATTTTACAATCTTTAATTTTCACTGGTACTGATTACTGCAGTACTTTGCTATTGGGGCTTCCCTCCCAGTCCGGTTCTTAATTGGAACTGGACAAGCAAGATGGTAGTCCTCATGTGGGTGACATCATCCGATGGAGCCCGGCACAGAAAACTTTTGTCAACATTTCTAGAAGCTTTGACCAGCACACTGAGCATGTCCAGCATGCTGCTATCCATGCGCCTACGCAAGGTTTCCCTTCAGTATCTTCTTTTCCATGGTGCAGTTGCCTCGCGGTCGGTGGAGCACCGCAATTTCTTGTTTTTTCTCGATTTTTTTTTTTTTTTTGCATGTCTTCCCGGTTTCCCTATCGGGTCCCCCTTCGCATTCGGTGCCTCCTCAGTACGGTAGGTTGCTTTCTTGCCCTTTTTTCCAACCTTGCGGTCAATTCCCGACTCTTGACACACAGTGACCACAGGTCATCGACCTCACGCTGGGTGTTTTTATGGCGTTGACCATTTTTCATCAGTGCCCCCAGTGCCCACAGAGAATGTCTATCACAGACCAGCATGAGGTTTGCATTCTTTGCCTGGGGCCTCGCGCAACGTCTGCGGGTGCCATCTGTGCAATCAGATGATACCCAAAGGGCATCGGGTGCCCCTCAATAAGATGGAGAAACTTTTTGGGGCCCCGAAGTCTGCTCCCTCTATGTCTGCGTTGGTCCCATCAATGCTGAGAGATCGTGGGGAGCCATCCAATACACTTCCCCTAGCATTCCCTCTCACCAGTACTTCCAAAGATCGAGGGGCCAGGGATCGATCCTCGATCTACCCACTCTCCAGGACATCAGGATTGTCAGCTTCCTCGGTGCCAGGGAAAGACCAGCTGAGCACGAAGGAGATCCCACAAACATCGACACCGGTCACAGTTGACACACGGTTCTGATTCTGGAACGGCATCTGTGGCAGCCGAACTGCCATCAAAGCAGCACCAGCCATTGGAGGCCCCGTCCTCCGATGCCCCCGGTAGCCCTAGGCATTCCCCACCAACACCGGTGCTGGGCACCATACTACCTTGGAAACCTGAGGAAGAGCCAGTGACACTTTGTCCCCCTTCCTTAGTCCTGGCCACCCCGGATTTTCAGGAGGAGGCGGACCACGGTGCAATCCACAGTGCTCCAAAGCGCTGAGCTGCTGGTGTTACCAGCCCCCATGTCAGTGCCCGGGCTTCCGCCATCGGTTAGCACCACTGCTGGAGCATCTTGACATCCTTTTGGGCATTCTTCCAACACAGCAAGTGCCTGAGGGATCTTAGGTTCTCCAATGGCCACCGATGCCCTCCACCAGAGCAATCCCGGTTCTCAGGTCCTCCTCCTCCGAGGAGGATGTGGCCGGTATTATGTTTCCTCGCCCACGGTTTCCCCAAGCCTTTGCCAGGTCCCTCCGACCTATCTCGGCCTCCCGTCCCCTCGATACCAGGAGAACCATCAATGTCCTCTGTGCCCTTGAGGCCTCCAAAGCCGTCTGAGCCCAGGGTTTATACCCCTCGTGGGCCCCCTCCCCACTTCAGGTTCCTAATATGTCCTAATCTAATGGTGCTCTCCAGGTCCCCCAACCACCTAATGGCCACCCCAACCTTCCCCCCCCCCCCCCAGTACCTAAAATTGTTACAGTTCTTCGTGGTCTTGTCCTACTACAATTAGGGACTGACGCTACTGTAGTTGCTAGGGTGCTACGATGGGAATGCATGTGCACATTGTAGCTGCCTAGCAACTACAGTAGCATTGGAACCTAATCACAGTAGGATGCAACCGGGTCAAACTGAGGCATGCAAGATGAAGAAACAGATGGTCTGGATGACCTCAAGATTGACGGGACAAAGTGGTGGAATAATTGGAAAAACTGGGAATATCCCTTGAGTAAGCATCTTTTAAAATCCACTTAAATACAAGTGTTAAAGCCAGCAAAGTCCTACAGAATATACGCAAAGTTTGATTTGCTCGAGTAACCTCTTAAAATTAGGAACATACTTACGGTAGGCGTAATTTAAATCAGAAGTTTGCACATGCATGCACGATTCAAAATTCAAGTGTATCTCCACTTGTGCGCCAATACTAGTGTGTATGGGTGCTACCGTGCTCATTTTAAAATTAGCCTGAATATATATGTCTTGTGTTTATCTGTTTCGCTCTATTGGTCTGGGTGTTGGGTCTCTGCCTCTCTGTCCTTGTGTATCCGTGAACATATTGAAGGATATTCACCAGGCAGCCATACTGCCAACCAATGGTTCAAAGCCCCCCATTTTGTTTCACTTCAAGTTGCTGAAAGGAGTAAGCACGCGCACACACACACACACACACACACTGGCATAGAGGCAGACACCCTGCACTGACATAAGACACAGACACCCCACACCCAAACCTACAGAGAGCAAAATGGCCACCTAGACATAGACACAGACAAAGACTCCCTAAACCCAGATACACACTCAGACAAGCACAGAAACAGATATACCACAGCTAGACAGAAAACCACAGACAGATACACCACCTCCTGGAAGAAAACAGACACACCACAGACAAAGATAGGCACTGACACAGAGAGACAGATACAGGTCAACAGGCCACATCACACAAAGACCACACCAGGCAGACACGCGCGCTCCATAACACACCCACATTCACTGATACACCACAATGGTAAGGGTTAGGAAAAAAAAAAACCTTGAAAAACTTAGGTACCAGCCCAAATTTTTTGGGAGCAGAATACAACTCCATCTCACCCTGGTCAACTTTTTTTTTCCTGTTTGTTTATTTTCACTACTTTTTCCCATCCAACTCCTTATTCTCTCTGGCCTCTTCGCTCATTCTCCCCCCCCCCCCCCCCCCCCCCCCCCTCTGGTGACAGAAACAGCTGCAATCTCTCTGTCCCTGGGTAGGCACCTGGCAGCAGCAGGACTTCCTCCCAGACTGAGGCTTGAGGATGGCAGCTCTTCCTGGGTTGTTCTGCCACAGAGTAAGTACCTGCCCCTGGGCCCACCTCAGCCTGAAGTAGCTCCTCTCCCTGGCCTGCCAAAAGATATGCATGGCTAAGCCATGGCATGCTTACTATGATGTCAGTACATTCTGGCAGACCCCCTGAATGAACAACTTGCAGTGCCCCCCCCCTCCCAGTTTGCTCACCCCTAGTATAGGGCATGACTTATCTTCATCTGTCTCTATCCAATTTTCCTTACTATACACCACCTTGGGTGAATCTCTTCATAAAATAAATTAACAAATGAAAAACTAGCTAACTTATTGCTCAATTTACCATTCGTGTTTTGGACCTCCACTTGGAGAATAGAAAATTTAGCAGAGGTCTCTCTTGTATAATCACAAAGTTGAGAGAATATATCCATCAAATTCAACTCGATCCTTGAAACTATTCTACAAATGTCTTTTACAGATATTTTTCCCAGGTTCTAATAGCACTCCTGCTGCATCTCCCCATGCAGAGTTAATTACAGGTGCTGGAACTGGTATATTGCACCTCTCCAGAGTTCCCAAGGGAGACTCGGGTATCAAAGGAACATCCACCCTCGATGGTTCTACTTTAACCACTCGAGATAAAGCATCTCACATCACTTACAGCCCAAGGTTCAAGACAATCCTGCATGGACTGGGATTTTGGAAGAGGAAAGCAGGCCTCTGGACTAAAAGAGGTATCAGCAGACTCTGAACCCAAAGTTACTCGTGGTGATGAGTCTGCTTGGAGCACATGGAAGTCCATGGGTCCTTGAATCAGCGGGGACACAGGTGGGATGATAGTAATCTTCCCTTTTCTCTTTTTCCCATCATTCAGGGACTTGAGAAAATCGGTACTAAGGTGCACGTCAACATCGGGGGGAGGGGGGGGGAAGAGGCTCGAATGAATGGGGTCTCCCTCTCAGGCCTCCAGGAGATCTGGTAAAGTCACGGTACCTCTCTCTGCCACTGCACACCATTTCTTATCCCTTGACAAATTACATCAGTGTGTGTGTGTGTGAGAGGGGTCCCCGGAATGAACGGAGTCTCCCTCTCAGGCCTCCAGGAGATCTGGTAAGTCACAGTCCCCATCCCAGAGCTTTTCACCCTGAAGATATCTCCTCTTGTTCCGTGAAGGAGTAACATTTTAGGCTTGCTCTTTTGCAGTATAGCTCCCATCTTCAATGAGAGGAAAAGTGTGAATTTTGTTTTCTTTTCCTCCCTTGGCAACCAGGATGTGATATCTTGAGGTTGTTTTTTTTTTTTTGTTTGTTTTTTTTTTAACCCTTATATTCCAGTGGAAAAAATGACATCTTTGTAAAATCATTTTGGTAGACCTTATCTAGTACATAGCCATCCTAATACTATCATCAAATATTCTTGCCCCTTTCAATAATTCATCTCTCATCCTCCCATCCATACACTACCTGTATTTAGACTGCACAATGCATTCATACTCTGTCCATCTCACCCATAAATCATGCTCATTCACTTCTAAACCTATCCAGAAAAAGACACGGAACAAAGTTACATAAACGATAGTCATTTTACAAAGACAATTTAGAAAAAATTATTATGTTTTTGGGCTCTGTTCAGGGCAGGTGCTCATTGGCACAAAGTTACTTGGTCCCTGCTGAGTTTTTATTAAGGAATGGGTGATCTCTTTTTTTTCTCTGAAAGTGCCAAATTAGGGACCTTTGATCTCTCTTGTGGCTGCTCCTGTAGTAAGAGTAGAAGTACGTCATACTGGAGCTGAAAAAGTAGTAAGGCCAAACAGCAAGGATGTTCCACAGATGACAGAATCAACAAAGTTCAAAGGAAGACAGGAGTCTGCACATAACAGCTCATAAACCCCAGAGCAAATATGCATGTGTTGGTGGAAAACCTGGACGAGGAGTTATGCTCTTTCCAGAATGTCTTGCAAATTTAGGGAAGAAAACCAGGAAGAAAGCAAGCAAGCTACAATGGGGAAAGAGTTATAATGTATCTATAGCAATAGGCATGACAGGCTACAATACTCAGAAAACAAAAGAGAAACAATAGCACAAAGGACTGAACAAGGAGGAGACACAATGAGACATGCCACTCACTGGGAAGAGAAACAGCACGTAACAGGAGAATGGCCCAAAAGCAGAGAATAAAAACTGGGATGCAGCACTCACACACATACAAACACAGGCTCAAAAGACAAACAAGCTAGGGTTAAGCTGTGTTTAAAATCTGGACCTATATCAGAGAGAAACACAACAAGAGCATCTGTCATATCAGCAGGCCACAAAGATGCAATCATCATAAAAAGGTAAACAAAGTCACACACATGTATCCGTGCTGAATTCTGAGAAACATTCATGGGATGGCTGTCCTAGATTAATTACAGTTGATCTCTTGGGCCTTCATATCCGAGGATTCTCTACCTTCCACGGAGGTAAAAATGTCCCCCACCACCTGAGCCTCCCGGTACCAAGGAGTTAAGATGTCTCATTCTGAACCCCAGAATAGTAAGATCATAGATCCAGATCAGTCTGAAAAACACATAAGAGAAAACACCAATTACAACATAGTCATGATAAAGTATAAAAATGTGTCTCGCTAACCCTGAAAGAACACATTGAATCAATTAACAATGTGTGAAAACTTAACCTCACAATCAGATGGAACAAAAAAAAAAAAGATACTTACGAGCTGGAGGGTGGACCAACTAAGGGTAGTCTTGGATAATCCAATACTGGTCCAGGAAATGGCAGGGGAATTGCTTGCCATTTTGGGCACTCCGTCAAGCAATGAGCATGAGCACATGATGGTTGCCTTTTAATAATGTTCTGCACCAGCGCTATACTGGCACGTACGGTCACACAGATCAGTGAAGCTCAAGCTGTGCTGGAATACCACCTCTAATTAGTCTGATCTTCATGATATCCACCATGAATATGCATGAGAAAGATATGTATACTATGCAGGCAGTACAGGCAAATCTCTCATGCATAGTTTATTTCACAGGATAAACCACCTTCCTGGCCCCTAAGTGGAGTACAATCAGTCAAAATAGTATACAAACTTCCTCCAATATTGAGACTCTCCTCCCCAATAACCATCCTTAACATCTATCGTTTTTCTTGTTAAATGTTATACTTGTTACTTGTTCTCCCTCCAAGGTTTTTTCCACTCGTTTTAAAGTTCGCAATCGAAAATAAGTTACAATGTATATTTAATATGAATCACAGTTAATGTTAAAATGTAAAATAGTATGACCCCCAGTCATACTATTCCAGCCGTTTTGATGTGAACCGATGTGATGTACGCCAATGAATGTCGGTATATAAAAGCAAATAAATTAATAAATAAAATAGATAAAAACAATTCACATATCATAAACACAAAATTTGAACAGAGCCACCTCTCCACCAACAATTTAGCATATTTACTATGGATATCCTGAAAACTGATACTGAGATACTTTGTAGGGATGTGCATCGTTTTTTTCTGACGGGTCAGGCTACGGGTCAGGCGACTCGTGGAAAACTTAGTTTTACAACAGGTCGGGGGTTTTTTCCTCGACAATTTTTGCCGAAAAAAATCCAAAACACCCCAACCCTTCAAATTTAGTTAATTACAACCACCTCCCCCCCCCCCCCCCACCCGCCCACAAACTTGCCTAAAGTCCCCGGTGGTCCAGCGGGGGTCCCAGGAGTAATCTCCCACTCTCGGGTCGTTAGCTGCCAGTAAACAAAATGGCGCCGGTGGCCCTTTGCCCTTATCATGTGACAGGGGCTACTAGTGCCATTGGTCGGCCCCTGTCGCATGGAAGGAGCAATGGATGGCCCGCGTCATTTTCTAAGATGGCGCCAGCCATCCATTGCTCCTACCATGTGTCAGGTTGTAGAGTTTCTAACAGCTACAATGTTATAATAATAACTGTTACAATGTTTTATAAGTTCTTGATTTTTATGGTTACGATGTAATAATAATAAGATTTCTGAGTTATATGGTTACAATTTAATAAGATTTGAGTTAAATGGTTACAATGTAATAATAATAAGACACCATAATCTTATTATTCTCCTTGCTAGAATGTAAACCGATGTGATATACCCCAATGAATGTCGATATAAAAAAAAGCAAATAAATAAATAAATGTACCTTAATAAAGTAAAATACCCAACCAAACTTAAGTCTATCAAACTTTCATACATAAATATGTATAGTAGGTGTAAATTGTGTGTGAGTACTATTCCTGGGATAATTTTCAAAGGGACAGTATCTTGAGTATTGAAAATTAGTGTAAAGTTCACAGTTCATTAGTGACTTGGGATCAATGTAGGCAATCTTATTTATTTTATTTATTTATTTATTTAACATTTTTCTATACCGAACTTCATGACAAGCTTCATATCAGGCCGGTTTACATCAAACTTAGGGGTTAACTTAGCAAAAAACCGTATAACAAGAAGGCCGAAGCGCAGATACAAATAACAGGGAAAATGAACTTGGAGGCTAGAGTAGCCAGGAAATAAAGGACAGAAAAAACTGGAGAATGAGCATGGATGAATATGCAATTACTGGATTGGACATTTAGTCTACTGAGCTAAATGAAAGCACTGTTGCGATGTTATGCTTGAGGGAAGGCTTGGACAAAAAGCCAAGTCTTGAGTTTTTTCCGGAAGGTAGTCAGGCAGGGTTCGAGTCTTAGATCAGTCGGCAGGTTGTTCCAGATGATGGGGCCAGCTGTGGAAAGTGCCCGTTCTCTTATGGAGGTTAGTCGAGTGGATTTAGTTGGGGGAACTTGAAGGGTTCCTTTGTGTGCCGATCTGATGGGTCTTGCAGATGTGTATAATTTGAGTGGTAACTGAAGGTCTAAAGGAAGTTGGTTGTGTATGGATTTGTGGATAATGGTGAGTGCTTTGTGCAAAATTCTGTATTTAATAGGTAACCAGTGTAGGTTTCTAAGTATCGGGGTGATGTGAGTTCTCCGGTTAGTGTTGGTTAATATCCTGGCAGCTGAGTTCTGGAGCATCTGTAGTGGTCTAGTGGCAGAGATCGGGAGTCCTAAAAGGAGAGTATTGCAGTAGTCGGTTTTGGAGAATATCGTTGACTGAACTACTGTTCTGAAGTCCTGGAGGTGGAGGAGGGGTTTGAGTCTTTTCATAACTTGTAACTTAAAGAAACCATCCTTCGTAATATTGTTGATTGATTTTTTTAGGTTTAAATGGTTATCAATGGTGACTCCTAAATCTCTAACTTGAGTGCTCTGAGGAATAGAGGTTGATTGATCGTGGCTGGTAGAGTGGTCGGAGGAGATGAGAAGAATTTCTGTTTTGGCTGCATTGAGGACCAGGTTCAGGCTGGTGAGTAGGTGGTTGATGGACTTGAGGCAGTTTTCCCAGAAGGAGAGCGACTTTGGAAGGGATTCGTTTATAGGGATCAGGATCTGAACGTCGTCAGCATATAAATAGTAATTTAGGTTGAGGTTTGTGAGTAGCTGGCAGAGAGGCAGTAGGTAGATATTAAAGAGAGTGGGGGATAGAGAGGAGCCTTGGGGAACACCTAGGGTAGATTTGAAGTTAGGAGATTCTTTATTGTTGATGGTGATCTTGGAGCTTCTATTGTTGAGGAATGAGCTGAACCACTGGAGGGCGTGTCCAGATAAACCAATGTCTGAGAGACGATTGAGGAGGATGCTATGGTTCACGGTATCAAATGCCGCGGAGATGTCCAAGAGAACTAGCAAGAATGAGATCCCTTTGTCTAGGCCCATGAGGATATGGTCTGTTAGCGAGATGAGGAGGGTTTCAGTACTGGAAGACTTGCAGAAGCCATACTGGGAGGGGTATAATATTTTGTGTTCCTCCAGGAAATCCGAAAGCTGTGTGTTCACCACCTTCTCGGTGAGTTTTGCTAGCAGCGGGAGGTTGGAAATGGGTCGGAAGTTGGAGAGCTCGTTAGTGTCTAGGTTGGGTTTCTTCAAGAGAGGTTTAATCGATGCTGTTTTAAGGTCATCCGGGTAAATTCCTTGGGCAAGGGAGCAGTTAATGATGTCTTAAAATTATCCCCTTAAAAGTTTAATTTTCAACACATTGCACATGTAAAAATTAGCATATATGCACGTAAGTAGCCTTTACTTGCGTATTCCATATTTTATAAAAGTCCAAAATACGCACATATTTTCACTTTCACACATATGAACGTGTAAAAAAATGGGGGTGGGCCCAGGGCAGTTCCTGGGTAGGGCAAATGGGTACATTCATAAGTTGCTATTTTAAAAGACACTACATGCATACATTTTTCAACTTACCTCTGTATGTTTACTAGAGATGTGAATTGTGTGCCCGATCGTCTTAACGATCGGGTTCGGCTAGAGGGGGGAAAAAATCTGATCGTGGGTGATGTGAATCGGAATTGGTTCCGATTCACATCGTTGTTTTTTTTTTTTTTTTAGTGAGGCCTGACCCTTTAAAATTAACCCCTTACCTTCCCCCACCCTCCCGAACCCCCCCAAAACATTTTACGAGTACCTGGTGGTCCAGTGGGGGTGCGGGGACCGATCTCCCGCTCTCGGCCCATCGGCGCCATTTTGGCTGCCACTCAAAAATGGCGCCGATGGCCCGATAAAAAAAAAAACCCACCTGACCCTTTAAAAACGACCCCTTAGCTTCCCCCACCCTTCCGAGCCCCCCAAAACATTTTAAAATTACCTGGTGGTCTAGTGGTGGTCCCGGGAGCGATCTCCTGTTCTCGAGCCGTCGGCTGCCACTCATAAAGATGGCGCCGATGGCCCTTTGCCCTTACCATGTGACAGGGTATCTGTGCCATTGGCCGGCTCCTGTCACATGGTAGGAGCACTGGATGGCGGCGGCCATCTTTAAATACGGCGGCGCTCATCTTTACGATGGCGGCGGCCATCTTTAAAGATGGCACCGGCCAGCCAGTGCTCCTACCATGTGACAGGGGCCAGCCAATGGCATGGATACCCTGTCACATGGTAAGGGCAAAGGGCCATCGGCGCCATCTTTATGAGTGGCAGCCGACGGCCTGAGAATGGGAGATCGCTCCCAGGACCGCCACTAGACCACCAGGTAATTTTAAAATGTTTTGGGGGGATCGGGAGGGTGGGGGAAGCTAAGGGGTCGTTTTTAAAGGGTCGGGTGGGTTGTTTTTTTTATCGGGCCATCGACGCCATTTTTGAGTGGCAGCCAAAATGGCGCCGATGGACCTTTTCAGAGATTGTATAATGCTACAATCTTAGATTTGGGGATTTTCTCCCATTCTTCTCTGCAGATCTTCTCAAGCTCTGACAGGTTGGATGAGGAACGTTGATGCTCAGCTGTTTTCAGGTCTCTCAAGAGATGTTTAATTGGGTTCAGTTCCGGGTTCTGGCTGGGCCACTCAAGGACATTCACAGACTTGTGCCAAAGCCACTCCTGAATTGTCTTGACTGAATGCTTAGAGTTGTTCATCTTTTGAAAGGTGAATCATCACCCCAATATGGATTTCCAGAGTACTCTGGAGCAGGTTTTCACAAGGATCTCTTGGTACTTTGTTCCGTTCATCTTTCCCTCAATCCTGACTAGTCTCCCAGTTCCTGCAGCTGAAAAACATTCCCGCAGAATGATTCTGCTGCCACCATCATGTTTCACTGTAGGGATAGTATTTGCTAGATGATGAGCTGTGCCTTGTTTCCTCCAGACATGACACTTGGCATTCAGGCCAAAGAGTTCAATCTTGGTTTCATCAGACCAGAGAATTTTGTTTCTCATGCTCTGAGTTTATTAAGCATCTTTTGGCAAACTTCAAGTGGGCTGTCATGTGCCTTTTATTGAGGAATGGCTTCCATCTGGCCATTCTATCATAAAGGCCTGATTGGTGGAGTGCTGCAGAAATCGTTGTCCTTCTAGAAGGATCTCCCATCTCTACAGTGGAACTGCTGACTGACCATCAAAGTGTTTAGGGTCACGGATACAATACTATTGAGTTTATGAGACTCTCTTTAGGGCTATTTGAGCACTTTGACAAAACAATCTGAAGCAAGAACATTTTCTAAACACTTTCTATCAAACGGGTCGCAAATGATAGATAAGACCAGACGGCTTGGTAGCACCAGGCACGTCGTCAAAAGGCTTGCTGATGCGATCCCGTTTTCATCTTAAATTTCTATCTTAATAGTTCAAAAATATTATTTAGGATATGTCTTAAACATTCTGGAGGATGGTGAAAGACTTTGAAGTAGCATTAGTAGAAGCCGATCCCTTTTGTTTGTGATTGTTTGATTTTGCTCTGACATGCACTATCAACTGTGGGACCTATAGACAGGTTTGTGCCTTTCCAAATCATGTCCAATCAATTGAATTTTCCATAGGTGGACTCCAAGTTGGAAAAACATTTCAAGGATGATCAATGAAAACAGGATGCACCTGAACTCAACTTAGACTGGCTTACAAAAGTATTTAACGCACTGAACGTATTTAGTATAAAGTTACATATGCTGTAAGGTAGAGATATGTGTATTTTATAGTACGCACATATATCAGATGCACGTTATAAAATATATTAAATGTATGAGTGGCCACGTGCACAAGTATATGCCACTGTGTGTATTTGTTTGAAAGTTATCCTATCGATGTTCTGTGTAAGGCAAAAGGTATGCTTTGCAAATGACATCTTAATGGGCAAGACAGCTATCAGTCAATGAAACAGAAAACAGACTGTATAAATGAAGAAACAAATTTAAACTTTTTAACATATGCTCATCTTCTGTGCTGGCAGTTCATACTTGTAGCTACTTGTGCAATTGCTGGCCTTTATTTTGAACTGTAAATAGACTTTTGTATGCATTTCTGGCTGCTCTTTATGACTACTTTTTTTTTTTTTTGATCCATTAGATCCCATGGAAACTAGCCAAATCAGTATTTCAGAGTGTGTGTGAATAAGGTGTGGAGGTTGACATGCGAGCAAGCATTTATTTTTTACTTCTTGTCCATAGTCCACTGTTGATGAGTGTCAAACATTCTCCATATACTTCCTCTTTCTATAGGGAACAAGCAACTTTGCATGTCTGAAAAGGGAAGAGTTTGGGAAGCCCTAAGTCTCTTACTGGAGGGCAATTTGCAAGCTGTCTACATTGTAATGTCCTGACACCTGGGCCTCAGCCTAGGTTAGGGCCTGATTACAGGCCCGACACTGTGACCCAGTCCGGAGACCGGGTCCCGACACCAGCCCAAGCCTGATGCTGGGACTTGGTCTCCAGACTGGGTCGCGTTGTCAGGCATGGGCTTGGGCTCCAGCCTAGGCTGAGTCCCAAGCATTGGGTCCCAGCATCAGGCCTGGGCCTGGACAGCAAAGCTGGATCCCTGGAGTAAGTAACCTTCTTTTATTTTTATTTTTTTTACATTTTTGAGGTCTCGGTCAAGACCCTGGCATCTCATTTGGGCCTAGGCTGCAGTTCACACATTGGGCCACAGCCTTATGCCTAGGTGAGGCCCTGGCCTCAGGCCTAAGTTTAGGCCCAGGTCCCAGCATCTCACTCAGGCCTAGGCTGAAGCTCTTGCTTTGGGTTCCAGCCAATTCAATAGGTGGGGCCCTGGCTTCGGGCCTGGGCTTAGGTCTAGGCCTAGGCCCGATGGATCAATTTGGTTTTCAAAACTAAAAGTGAAAACCAATGAAATTTCCTATCGTTCCAGTTCAATAACGATAGGAAATTTCATCTAATTTCCTATTTCATTTCTCCCGAATTCTCATCCTTACAGTATATACTGGACTTCCCGCTAACTCTACAAACCCCTGCAAATTATTCAAAACTCTGCAGCATGCCTGCTTACTGGAGTAGCCATCCATGAACACACTACATCAGTTCTTAAATCTTTACACTGGCTCTTCATTCACAACACATTCAATATAAGCTTGCTACAATAATATTTTCTCTAACAAATAGTATTTCATCCTCTTGGGTTGCTTCCCTACTTAGTCTATATCCCAGCATATCCCCTCAGGTTCACCAACTCATGCCTGCTTGACATCCCCAGCCCTAAAGATTTCCTCCTATTCAAAGTCAGACTTAGGGCATTTTCAATTGCCGGCCCTACCCTGTGGAACTCCTTACCAATAGCCATATGTTCCATTAAAGATTTTACAGTCTTCAATAAAGCATTGAAAATGCATCTATTTAAATGCGAGTTTGAGCCTCGTGTCTAAAATATTTAGAGTTTATTCCTCCATGCCAACAGTGAAGATGTTTTATGTGTTTTTATCTGTCTGACTGTAATTGATTGTGTACTCATTATAGTTCTTGTGTGTTTATTATGTCTGTAAACTCTACCCTACTCCAAACTGTGGAGGGGCGGGCAACACATGCAATAAATAAAGTGGTTTCTGCAAGTAAAAAGCATTTTACCTTTATTAATCAGCTGTCTGAATATAGCCTTCACTGAATGAAGTTAAAAGCCTGAGCATTAACTCATCACTGCACTGAAGGGAGGCGTTCCTAGGAACGTGCGTAGGTTGGGGGAGGAGAAAGCATTTCTCAGTTTACTGGTGTACTGTTCTGTCATGAAGATACCTGCAGAAAAAGCAGGCACAAGTACTGAAGTGATCTCCTGAATGGCAATTTTCCAAGGGGGAAGGTAAAGTACGTACTATCCCTTTGAAAGCTAGTGCAAAGCCCATGGGTAAAATGTATTCACCGGATTTGTCCCAATGTAGACAGCTTGCAAATTGCCCTCCAGTAAGAGTGTTAGGGCTTCCCAAACTCATCCCTTTTTAGACATGCAAAGTTGCTTGTTCCCTATAGAAAGAACCAGGGATTGAAGAATGTCCAGAAAAGTGTGGGGTCCAGAATAGTTTTTAACAGGGTCATTCATCAAATCACGACGTGGCCTTGTTGCTTGCGTTAGGGCGTTATCACATACGGTAACGCCCTAACGCTCTCATAACTACCGCATCTCAACGGTAAAATTAAAATGAGGGAAAGGCATGGAGTTAGGGAGGAGTTTGGGCGGGGTTAAGGGTAATGAGGTGGTGGTACCACTCTGGGCGATGCTTTGGACATTATCACTGGCAGTAGCGCCGGATTTAACATCACCTTTTGTATTGGCGCTATAGGGGCAAGAGCATGGCACGGCTGCAGCTGCGGCAGGCAAAAATGCCCCGCCATGATGCAGCCGGCTGCACACTTTCGCCTCTATCCGTTTTTTCTTTGCAGATCATTACGCTATATTTATAGTAGAATGATGAATCTAGGTCTAAGTGACATAAAAGTCTCAGCTTAGCCAAATGAAGTGGACTGTGTTTTTAACATGTGGATGCATATTTAGAACAGGATCAGTACTAACACCAAGGTTGCACATTGTGGTGAAGACTGGGATGTGATTGCCATTGGGAAATATTTAGCTTGAAAGAGTGAAAGTATGATAATGTCCGATTTTGTCAATATTTTAGGAGAGACTATTATGTTATAACCAGCTATGAACTGTACGCAGAGTGAGACAAATTGAGTGCTGGTGGCCCAGTTAGATGTCAGAGGAAAACAAAAATTGTATATCTGCAAATATATTATAATGTACCCAAGGCTACCAAGAAGCCAGCACTGCTCACCCCCCCCCCCCCCCCCCAATATCATTAGTAGCCTATTCTCTGCTACCTTAGCATAGCATTTAAAATATTAACAGGCGTTCTTGAATAGCTTTTTGCTGTGGCCTCCTTTCAAAGAAACAGACTATAATTGCACACAAGGACTCTACTGCCTGCCTAGTCTGCTCAGTTTATTTCTTGGTTGATCTGCCTACACTATAGAAAAGAGAGTACAACTTTAAGGAAAATAATTGTTGGAAGGTAAGGAAAAAAGAATGCAAAACCCAGATCAATTCCCATATCCCATTGTGAAAATGATGAGCCACCCACGGTTTGCTGAGTTGTGAGCTATTATGCAACCATTGTATTCAAAACAGAAACAAGCACATTTTGAAAGGTTACGCACAGAAAATTTGCATATACGTGCGTAAGTAGCCTTTATTGCACACATTTTATAGAAAGACAAAAAAAACAGAATCAAGCCCCACTAAATTTAAAGACTTGTGTTAGAAGCAATACTGCACTACTTGCTTAACTGCAACAAATGCAAACAAAAGTTTTTGAAGATGGATAGTAAGGGTTTCATACCAGTATCCATCATTAGAAATACCTAACCAGGTAGTCCAATGAATAGTATAATCTAATCATTAACTGCCCACCAGCCACCAAATGATGTGAATGAAAAATAAGGCGCAGTGCCTCTAACAACAAATCTAATTCACACAAATTATATATATTTTAGAAAAAAATCTGTCTGTGAATATGAACGTGAAAATCAATGGAAGAACTGTGGAACCGCTTATGACATAATATAAATGAGTGTCTCTTAGATGTACTTAGCTCAACTGCTGTATATTCAATGATGATCCATCATCCACAATTATTCAATGCTCTCAAACTGTGCTCCCAACATAGCCAAGTTTCAGAATAAATCCTTCGTCAGGGGACATATAGGTTGAAAGCAATGATGGCAATAAAATTGTTCATAAATCAGCCAAGTGTTTAATCGAAAAATTCATCATTGAGCACTTCAATAAAGCGGCAGGCAGAGAAAAAGGATGTTGGTCAGTTCCCTAAAACAGACAGCATAAAGATGGCTGAACAAACTCTCTCTTCAAACTCTTATATATACGTGATCATGGGACTTGGAAACAACCAATCAAACTGTATGACGTCAAATCAAAGATGTTCAATCACATTCTTCATCAAGACCCATAGGATACACTGTATGTAAAGTAAAGGTCCAATACTGCTCGTGATAATTCAAACAAATGGGATAGTCGCCACCTTGTATAGTGGGGGCAATTTGTTCAATAACTGTCCACTTCAGTTGTTCAAAAGTATGATGATTTTCAATGCAGTGAGAGACAAATAGGTGCTGTCACTGTAAACGTGTAAAGCCGGGAACGATGTTCCATCCGCCTTTTTCTCTGTTTGCCGCTTTATTGAAGTGCTCAATGATTCATTTTTCGATTAAACACTTGGCTGATTTATGAACAATTTTATTGCCATCATTGCTTTCAATCTATATGTCCCCTGACGAAGGATTTATTCTGAAACTTGGCTATGTTGGGAGCACAGTTTGAGAGCATTGAATAATTGTGGATGATTGATCATCATTGAATATACGGCAGTTGAGCTAAGTACATCTAAGAGACACTCATTTATATTATGTCATAAGCGGTTCCACAGTTATTCCATTGATTTTCACGTTCATATTCACAGACAGATTTTTTTTCTAAAATATATATAATTTGTGTGAATTACATTTGTTGCTCGAGGCACTGCACTTTATTTTACATTGACATCATTTGGTGGCTGGTGGGCAGTTAATGTGGATCCCTAAAAGGCTAGAGAATGGGAATAAATAAAAAAGCTTAACCGGCACGGAGCAGCAGCTACTACCCTTAAGAGAAACATGGGGGTAATCTTCACAGAGCAGCAGTGACTGCCTTGGGAAGCTTGCTGGGCAGACTAGATGGACCATTTTGGTCTCTTTCTGCCATCATTACTATGCTTCTGTATACTATTCATTGGACTACCTGGTTAGGTATTTCTAATGATGCATACTAATAGGAAACCCTCACCATCCATCTTCAAAAAATGTCTGCATTTGTTGCAGTTAATCAAGTAGTCAGTATTGCTTCTAACACAAGTCTTTAAATTTAGTGGGGCTTGATTCTGTTTTTTTGTTTTTCTGTTACATTAGCACTCACTTTCATGGCATTTTATTTTGTTGGTCTAAGAACATAACATGCCATACTGCGTCAGACCAAGGGATCCATCAAGCCCAGCATCCTATCCAATCCAGGCTTTAAGAACCTGGCAAGTACCCAAAAACTAAGTCTATCCCATGCTACTGATGCTAGTAATAGCAGTGGCTATTTTCTAAGTCAACTTGATTAATAGCAGGGTAATTGATTTCTCCTCCAAGAACTTATCCAAACCTTTTTTAAACCCAACTGCACTAACCACATCCCCTGGCAACAAATTACAGAGTTTAATTGTGCATTGAGTGAAAAAGAACTTTCTCCGATTAGTTTTAAATGTGCTACATGCTAACTTCATGGAGTGCCCCTAGTCCTTCTATTATCCAAAAGAGTAAATAACCGATTCACATTTACCTGTTCTAGACTTCTTATGATTTCCTCTATCACATCCCCCCCCCCCCCCCCCCCCCCCAGCCATCTCTTCTTCAAGCTGAACAGTCCTAACCTCTTTAGTCTTTCCTCATAGGGGAGCTGTTCCGTCCCCTTTAGCATTTTGGTTGCCCTTCTCTGTACCTTCTCCGTCGCAACTATATCTTTTTTGAGATGCGGTGACCAGAATTGTACTCAGCATTCAAGATCCTGTCTCACCCATGGAGTGATACAGAGGCATTATGACATTTTCCGTTTTATTCACCATTCCCTTTCTAATAATTCCTAACATTCTGTTTGCTTTTATGACTGCCGAAGCACACTGAACATACGATTTTAATGTATTAACCACTATGATGCCTAGATCTCTTTCCTGGGTGGTAGCTCCAAATATGGAACCTAATATCCTGTAACTGTAGCATGGGCTATTTTTCCCTATATATATCACCTTGCACATATCCACATTAAATTTCATCTGCCATTTGTATGCCCAATTTTCCAGTCTCACAAGGTCCTCCTGCAATTTATCACAATCCACTTGTGATTTAACTACTCTGAATAATTTTGTATTATCGCAAATCTGATTATACCTCACTCGTCGTATTCCTTTCCAGATCATTTATAAATCTATTGAAAAGCACAGATCCCAGTACAGATCCCTGAGGCACTCCACTGCCCAGCCCCCTCCACTGACAAAATTGTCCATTTAATCCTACTCTCTATTTTCTGTCTTTTAACCAGTTTATAATCCACAAAAGGACATAGCCACCTATCCCATGACTTTTTACTTTTTCTAGAAGCCTCTCATGAGGAACTTTGTCAAATGCCTTCCGAAAATCCAAATACACTACATCTACTGGTTACCTTTATCTACATGTTTATTAACTCCTTCAAAAAGTGAAGCAGATTTGAGAGGCAGACTTGCCTTGGGTAAAGCCATGCTGACTTTGTTCCATTAAACCATGTCTTTCAATATGTTCTGTGATTTTGATCTTTAGAACATGTTTCCACTATTTTTCCTGGCACTGAAGTCAGGCTAACTGGTCTGTAGTTTCCTGGATCGCCTCTGGAGCCCTTTTTAAATATGGGGGTTACATTAGCCACCCTCCAGTCTTCAGGTACAATGGATGATTTTAATGATAGGTTACAAATTTTTACTAATAGATCAGAAATTTTGTTTTTCAGTTCCTTCAGAACCCTGGGGTATATACTATCCGGTCCAGGTGATTTACTACTCTTCAGTTTGTCAATCAGGCCTACCACATTTTCTAGGTTAACTGTGATTTGGTTCAGTCCATCTGAATCATTACCCATGAAAACCTTCTCCGGAATGGGTATCTCCCCAACATCCTCTTCAGTAAACACCGAAGCAAAGAAATCGTTTAATCTTTCCGTGATGGCCTTATCTTCTCTAAGTGCCCCTTTAACCCCTCGATCATCTAACGGTCCAACTGACTCCCTTGCAGGCTTTCTGCTTTGGGTATATTTTTTAAAGTTTTTACTGTGAGTTTTTGCCTCTACGGCCAACTTCTTTTCAAATTCTGTCTTAGCCTGTCTTATCAATGTATTACATTTAACTTGCCAACACTTATGCTTTATCCTATTTTCTTCTGTTGGATCCTTCTTCCAATTTTTGAATGAAGATCTTTTGACTAAAATAGCCTCTTTCACCTCACCATTTAACCATGTTGATAATCATTTTGCCTTCCTTTCACCTGAATATATCTGGATTGTGCTTCTAGGATGGTATTTTTTTAACAATTTCCATGCCTCTTGCAGCTGCTCCTTTCAGATTTTTTTCTAACTTTTTTTCTCATTTTATCAAAGTTTCCATTTTGAACGTTTAGCACTAGAGCCATGGATTTGCTTACTGTCCCCCTTCCATTCATTAATTCAAACTTGATCATATTATGATCACTATTGCCAAGCGGCCCCACCACCATTACCTCTCTCACCAAATCCTGTGCTCCACTGTCACATTATTTTATAAGCATTGAAATTACGTACATATTTTCGGTTTTGCATGCACATTTAACAGTGTAAAAAAAAGGCGCAGTCTATAGAAGTTTTTCATGGCAAGGTTATGCAGAAGTTGCTATTTTATATGAGATATTTACACATAAATTATCTAATTTTTTTGCACAATTTTACACCTGTTAATTGACTAGCGCAAGTGAAATTGGACTGGTCTGCGCTTCAGATTACAGGACTTCCTGGTGGAAGGTTTTCTGGACTCCAGAAGGGCATGGGATACCCGCTCTGGTAGACCGAGAGCCTCCACCATCACTTAATCAACATCCAAGCTGTGAGGGCCAGGGTCCGCACGTTGGAGTGACGGAGCCTGCCCTGGTCCTGGGTGATTAGGTCTGACGCCATTCCCAACTGAATTGGTGATTGTGCAGTTAGGTCCTGAAGGGTTGGGAACCAGTCCTGACGGGTCCAACAGGAAGCAATCAGGATCATGGAGCCTCGATTCTGCTGCAACTTCTGGAGTGTTTTGGACATGAGCGGAAAGGTCGGGTAGGCATACAGGAAGCCTATCCAGTGGATCGAGAAAGTATCCGCTATCGATCCTCTGCCCCTGCTGCCGAGGGAGCAAAACTGGTGCAATTTCCTGTTTTCCACGGAGGCAAACAGGTGTATGTCCAGGGTACCCCAGCAGTGAAAGATGCTGTTCACTACCTCCTGATTGAGGGACCATTTGTGGGGCCTGAATGTCTGACTCAAGGTATCGGCCAGGATGTTGTCCACTCCCAGAAGGTACACCGCCTGGAGAGTGATACCGTTCTCGATGGCCCATGTTCAGACCTGAACTGCCTCTTGGCAGAGGGGGGAAATGACCCGGTTCCTCCATGCTTGTTCATGTACCACCTGGCCACCTGATTGTCGATCTGAACCAGCACTAGCTTGTTCACGATAAGCTCTCGGAACACCTGCAGGGCATAGCGGACTGCTCAGAGCTCCAAGAGGTTGATCGGGAGCTGAGTGTCCTGCACCAACCAGAGCCCTTGGGTGCAGTAACCCAGGACATGTGCTCCCCACCCCATCTGGGAAGCATCGGTGGTGAGTGTGGCTTAGGGCTGAGCATTCCAAAAGGGGTAACTCTGCTCTAGGTTTGTGGGGATTGTCCACCACAGAAGGGATTGCTTCAAGCTTTCAGTACCATGATGTGGGCATGCATGTCCTACAATGCCTGACACCACTGAGAGCACAGCATCTATTGCGCACAGCACATGTGTAGCCAACTAAATGGGGTGACATGCACAATCACTGCCATATGGCCCAGAAGCTGGAGAAACTGGTGGGCAGAGACGTGTGGGCAGCTGGAGACATGTTGTGCAAGAGCTGCTAAAGTCTCTGCCCTGTCCTGAGGTAGGTAGGCCCTCTCCTGTATGGTGTCCAGGCACACCACAATGAAGTCCAGCTGCATGGCCAGCTGAAGGTGGGACTTGGGATAGTTGATCAAGAATCCCAGGGTCTTCAGAGTTTTGATTGTGAGGCACATGGCACTCTGAGCCCCATGAAGGAAGTTGCCTTTGAGTCAATTATCGAGGTACGGAAATACATGAATTCCCTGCCTTCAAAGATGGGCACTGACAACTATCAGACATTTTGTGAAAACTCAGGGTGCAGACATCAGGCCAAAGGGCAGAACACGATACTGATAGTGGTGCCTGTCGACTAGAAATCTCAGGTACTGCAGATCCACCTGAAAAATGGGGATATGGGCGTAAGCATCTTGTTTATTGAGGGAGGAAGCAGAGCAGGGGGATCACAGTGTCCAGTGAGTCTTTCGTGAGTCCGTCTTGAGTCCATCTTGAACCGTTCCTTTACCAAGAAGCAGTTTAAAGCTCTCATGTCTAGAAAGGGCCTGAGGCAACCCGTTTTCTTGGGAATTAGGCTCCCTAGTAGGCTGCGTGTCAGAAATGCTAGCCGCCAACTATTGAAGGGTTTCTTGGTAATCCTTCAGCTGAACTATAGCCTCCTTAATCCTGTCCCCAAACAGGTTCTCACCTGTACAAGGCAAGTCGGCGAGACAGTTCTGTACCTCAGGGTGCAGGACGGAGGCTCATAGCCAAGCTGTCCAACGGGCCTCAATGCCTGCTGCAGTGGATCTCATGACTGTCTCGAAGACATCATAAGCTGAATGGACTTCGTGTTTATCACATTCCAGGCCCTGTTGGACGATTACCTCAATTCCAGGAGGATTTTCAGGCTGATGCTCACTGAACTCCAAGGCCTGCTTCCACAGATTCTGGGAATATTGCCCCAAATAAAGCTGGTAGCAAGCTATGCGAGCAATGAGCGGGGCACTCTGGATCACTAGGCATCTGAATGTATATAGAGCTTTATGTTCTCGCTCTGGCAGAGCCAAGGCATGAGTATGAACCCTCTTAGCTTTTTTCCAGGGATGACTCTACCACCACTGATTGGTGGGAGAGTTGACAGCGGTTGAACCCGGTCAATGACTGTACTAGGTACATCACATCAGTCTTTCTATTAACTGGTGGCACCGAGATGGGATGCTCCCACAGGCGGGATACCAGTTCCTTGATAATGCCATGGACTGGTACTGCCACTACCTCCTTCGGGGCATCCATAAACTGCAGAATCTCAAGCATTTTGTGCCTGGAATCCTGCTCTGTCAATAATTGGAATGGCACAGACTCTGCTATGGCTTTGACGAACCCCGCAAAGGAGAGGTGCTCGGGGGGAGATTGCCATCATTCCTCCGGGGGAGAAGGTTCGGAAGGCAGATCCTCTGATTCCTCCGAGGAAGATACAGACGCCTCACCCTGCCAGAGGTCGTAGGAAGGCCTCACGCCAGTTGCGACCCTCCAGGGATGCGGGGGGCCCGAAGGCCCATCGGTGTGCATGGCCTGGTCCTCGAAGGCACTGGAGGGCCTCGCGCTCTTGAGGGAGACTAGGGATCTGACAATGGTAGTGGGATTGGGGGTACTGAAGGAATTGGTGGAATCGACCCTGAGAGCGCTAGATGGTGAGGTGGCACCATGTGTCTCTGGCTCACCATCGTGCCCAATGGCCCATCCTTCTCAGAGGAGTTTCTCACCAGTATGAGGGCCAGTGGCGATGGCAGTGGTGCACCCAGATGCCGCTGAGGGGCTTTGGGGCACTGGAGCCGGTTGCATGGGTAGTATACCAAGTAGCATGTCGAGCCTTTCCAGCAAAGCTGCAAGCACCCAGGGAACTGGAGGCTCGGGGTCCTGCAGGGTCTAGCCAAACACCTGCTGCACATGCCTCTCTAGCTCCTCCTCAAAAGCCTGTGAGGATAAAACGAGCTGAGGAGGAGCTGGCAAAATCTGTGCATCCCCTGGCTGAAGGAGAACAGAGCCCTCCACCGGTGCCAATGGAGGCCACCTGGAAGCCTCAGTGGGGTCAGAGGCAATGGCCTCCTCCGCTCTTGACCACTTTGTGGGAGGCACCGAGGTCGATGCTTTCTCACAAACTGATTTGGAAGAAGATGATCGATGCCAGTGCTTTATGGACATTTCTCAACAAGCACCCAGCCCTTGTCCAATGGCGACATCAAGGAGCCAGATCAGGAATGGGACAACAGGGACAATAGTCGATCCCCTGTACCGAGCTCAGAATCCAGTAGGGCCCGGGCAGGAGAACCCGATGGAGCTGGGGCTGGGGGCTCCTTACCAAGCAGGGTGGAGGTTCCCGATGCAGAGGATGGCTCTGACTGCTTGGACCAGAAGAGCTTTTCCATTTTGTCACAGACATCATGGGAAGCCCAGGCAGAGGACACAGACATCGTGGGGGTCCATTATGGACATAGTCTGAGGGCACTGGGGGCCCCCGGCGGAAGCCAGTACATACCATAGGGAAAAGAGCGAGATGCACGGTTGATGGTCGAGGCGTACCGAGGGGGAACACAGATGATCGACTGCGATGACCCGAAAAACTTACCGACCAGAGGTCGAGAAGGGTGAGGGACCCTACTCGACACATGGAAGGTGAAGAAAAGCACCTTGTAGTAGCAAATTATCAAAAAAGAAGCGCGAGCTCCAAAACCGCGAGGTGACAGCTCTGCGGAAAAGAAGAGACTGAAGAGGGACCCTGGTTGGATGCGTGATTAGCGGCATGCTGGGCATGCTCAGTGTGCCTGTCATAGTTTTTAGAAACTTTGACAAAAGTTTTCCATGCCAGGCTCCATCCAATGATGTCACCCATGAGTGTGGACTAACATCCTGCTGTCCTAGGATCAGCATTGCATGGAAAGCTTTCTTTAATTTATATTTTATTGTATCATTAAGCATCAATATTATAGAAAATCTTCTGAATTACAAACTACACATTAATAAAAGGAAACATAGAATTCAGAAGAAAAAGTCATTTTTAAATTTTGTGGGATACCTATACATAAATTCCTAATAAGAAAAACAAATTATAAGAAACAGGGAACACTCAGATAAGGGGAGAAATACATTTACTTAACCTCCCAATAATCCCTTCTACTGATTAACTCATACCAATTGTCCATTGTTATCAGAAAGGAATGTCTCCAGATGTAAAGAATCAAAAAAACAAAAACATGTTATTTTGATAAGTCACTAAACACAATGTTAGGTTCCATATTAGGAACTACCACCCAGGAAAAAGTTCTAGGCATCATAGTGGACAATACTTTAAAATCGTTGGCTCAGTGTGCTGCAGCAGTCAAAAAAGCAAACAATGTTAGGAATTATTAGGAAGGGAATGGTTAATAAAACAGAAAATGTCATAATGCCTCTATATCAGTCCATGGTGAGACCGCACCTTGAATACTGTGTACATGGTCGCTGCATCTCAAAAAAGATATAGTTGCGATGGAGAAGGTACAGAGAAGGGCAACCAAAATGAACAGCTCCCCTATGAGGAAAGGCTGAAGAGGTTAGGGCTGTTCAGCTTGGAGAATAGATGGCTGAGGGGAGATATGATAGAGGTCTTTAAGATCATGAGAGGTCTTGAACGAGTAGATGTGAATCGGTTATTTACACTTTCGAATAATAGAAAGACTAGGGGGCATTCCATGAAGTTAGCAAGTAACACATTTAAGACTAATCGGAGAAAATTCTTTTTCACTCAATGCTCAATAAAGCTCTGGAATTTGTTGCCAGAGGATGTGGTTAGTGCAGTTAGTGTAGCTGGGTTCAAAAAAGGTTTGGATAAGTTCCTGGAGGAGAAGTCCATTAACTGCTATTAATCAAGTTTACTTAGGGAATAGTCACTGCTATTAATTGCATCAGTAGCATGGGATCTTCTTGGTGTTTGGGTAATTGCCAGGTTCTTGTGGCCTGGTTTGGCCTCTGTTGGAAACAGGATGCTGGGCTTGATGGACCCTTGGTCTGACCCAGCATGGCAAGTTCTTATGTTCAATTACTGGGAAATTTTAGAAAAAAAGTTAACACCTAAGGAAACTACCCTATTGCTCAATTGTAGGAATTGCTTCCTACGAAGCTGAGTAACCTGGGCCACATCAGGAAATATTTAAATTTTCCTATCACAAAATAAGAAATCATTATTTTTTTTAAATATTTCTGAATTAGATTTTTATCACTTCAGCACAGAAGGACACTAAGGAGTTGATTTTAAGACAAGCGTGCAGGTGTCCATGTGCGTGCATGTTATAAAATATGGTTTCTGCATGCACATGCGCGCCGGATTTTAATATCTGTTTGCTTGTGCATGTGGGTCAGGATTCGCTCACGCAGGGTCGGGGATTTTAAAAACATATGCACAGCGATGCAAAGTGCAGTTGCTTACTTGTAACAGGTGTCCTCCTAGGACAGCAGGATGTTAGCCCTCACATGTGGGAGACATCATCCGATGCAGCCCGGCATGGAAATCTTTTGTCAAATTTTCTAGAATCCTTGACCAGTATACTGAGCATGCCCAGCATGCTGCTATGTACGCGTCCATGAGAGGTCCCCCTTCAGTCTTGTAACAGAGAAAAATATGAGCGAAAAATAAAACAAACCGAAGGCAATCCCACCCTGTGGGGAGGCGGATGGGATTCTTGAGAACTAACATCCTTCTGTCCTAGGAGAACACCTATTACAGATAAGCAACAGCGCTCTCTCCTAGGACAAGCAGGGATGGTAGTCCTCACATGTGGGTGAATACAAAGCTCCAGACTGTCTCTGAGAACAGGAGACCAACAGCGACCGAACAAGTTGCCAATGGGCACAACACAACTGAGGCGCTGTAGACCAGCAGGGGAGTGTCTGATTCCCATAGAAGCACGAAGAGGTGGGTTCAGGACTGGAACAGGTTGGGCAGGACGGACTGACCGAAGGCATTGTCCTGACATCCATCTTTGTCCAGGCAGTAGTGGGCCGCGAACGGGGGAAGAGAACTCCAGGTGGCGGCCCGGCAAATTTCGACGATGGGAACTGCACACCAATGTTCCACAGATGTCGCCATAGCTCTCACTGACTTCTGTTCCCTCACCACCAGACAAAAGCCTGTGACCGGGGCTTGCTGGGGTCTGGGTGCTCACTACTGGCAAGGTCAGCCCCTGGAGCTGGTGTGTGGTGTACGAGCCCGGGAGGCTGGAGGATAATACTTCCTCTGCCGGTAAAAGGGCTTCCGGGTGCCTGGCCTGGAGGATTTCCTTGCCGAGGACAGGCCTTCGGAGTCACTAGCGGACAGCTGTTGAAGGGTGACATGAGGGTCCTTCAATTGAGCTACCACATCTCAGACCTTGTCCTCAAAAATGTTTTCATGCATGCAGAAGAGGTCCGCCAGCCTATCCTGCACCTTCAGCTGGAGGCCAGAGGCCCAAAGCCACGCCATTCTCCTGGCGCCAATTCCCACTGCCGCTACGTGGGCTGCTGTCTCAGACATTGTAGATGGATCATACCTCATGCTTGCCCGCTTTGAGAGCCAGTAGGGCAATGGCCAAGAGGGCCTCTTGCTTTTGTTGTGGCAGGCCTTCCGCGAAGTCTTGGACCCGTTTCTAGAGATTGCTATTATATTGGGTCATATAAATCTGGTAGGCACGACAATGTGGGCCATCAGCATGGCACTCTGGTAGACTTTTCTGCCCTGGGCATCGAGCTTCCTGTGCACACGGCCCGGTGGGGTGGAGGAATGAGTGTGGGAGCGCTGGGCCTTCAAGGCAGACTCCACGACCACTGACTGGTGGGGGAGGTGATATTTCTTGAACGCCATGGCCTTCTGCACTAAGTAGGTGGCGTTGGCCTTTTTGTTTATGGGGGATTTGGAGATGGGGTTCTCCCACATGCAGAGGAGGAAGTCCTTAAAAATATCATGGATAGGGACTGCCACGATTTCCTTAGGAGCGTCGACGGAGTACTTCCAGTATCTTATATCGTGCATCCTCCTTTGAAAGCAGCTGAAAGGGAATAGCTTCAAACATGGCCCAGATAAACCCCGCAAAGGGCAAGTCCTCTGATTGCAATCGGCGCCATTCCTCCGGTGGATAAGGCTCCGAGAGGGTGTCCGAGTCCGTGGAGTCGTCACTCACTGGGGCCAGCATGCTGTGGGTGAGGCAATGACTCCCGGCCCGGAAATCTTTTTTTTTTTTTAATCTTTGTGGTGGGTTGCTTTGGGGAGGGGTTGGTAGATTCAGCCCCACAGGGCCTTTGGAGCTTGATTGGGAGGGAGATGAGGGACAGGTTTGGGGCTGTAGGCCTATGCGTGATGTGAGGATTTTTACCTTAAGAACATAAGAACATGCCATACTGGGTCAGACCAAGGGTCCATCAAGCCCAGCATCCTGTCTCCAACAGAGGCCAATCCAGGCCATAAGAACCTGGCAAGTACCCAAAATATAAGTCTATTCCATGTTACCGTTCTAGTAATAGCAGTGGCTAATTTCTAAGAACTTAATAGCAGGTAATGGACATCTCCTCCAAGAACTTACCTTAAACGCAACTTAACTGCTTGTATTCTTTTGATTATAGCTGGGTTATCCGGTTAACCATAGCCAAATAGCTTTATACATAACTGGTGAAATTCAAAAGAATGTCTGGTTGTGCTTTAAAGTTATCCGGCTAAGGGTAGCCAGATAATGTTAATCGGGGATATTCAGTGGCAAGTTTATCTCACAGGATATCCAAGACAAGTTATTTGCATAACTTGTTCTCTTAGGGGCGGATTTTCAGAGCCCTGCTCGCGTAAATCCGCCCGGTTTTGGGCGGATTTACGCGAGCAGGGCCCTGCGCGCCGGGAAGCCTATTTTACATAGGCCTACCGGCGCGCGCAGAGCCCCGGGACTCGCGTAAGTCCCGGGGTTTTCGGAGGGGGCGTGTCGGGGGGCGTGTCGGGGGCGGGCCCGAACCGCGCGGCGTTTTCGGGGCGTGTCAGGAGCGTTCCGGGGGCGTGGCTACGGCCCGGGGCGGCCCGGGGGCGTGGCCGCGCCCTCCGGACCCGCCCCCAGGTCGCGTCCCGGTGCGCAGGAGGCCCACTGACGCGCGGGGATTTACGCCTCCCTCCGGGAGGCGTAAATCCCCCGACAAAGGTAAGGGGGGGGTTTAGACAGGGCCGGGCGGGTGGGTTAGGTAGGGGAAGGGAGGGGAAGGTGAGGGGAGGGCAAAGGAAAGTTCCCTCCGAGGCCGCTCCGATTTCGGAGCGGCCTTGGAGGGAACGGGGGTAGGCTGCGCGGCTCGGCGCGCGCCGGCTATACGAAATCGATAGCCTTGCGCGCGCCGATCCAGGATTTTAGCGGATACGCGCGGCTCCGCACGTATCTACTAAAATCCAGCGTACTTTTGTTTGTGCCTGGAGCGCAAACAAAAGTAGGCTATTTGCGCTCGTTTTAAAATCCGCCCCATAGTGTCCTACTGAATATGGCCCCCCTTTGTATAAGTATGTATGCTTGGAGCATATATACACATGCATACACACTGATACTGTATATAATACCCCCATCTTCCAACTATGGAATACACTACCGACTGAACTAAGACTACAACCTAGCCAAAAACATTCAAAAAAGAACTGAAAACATAGCTATTCCCCAAAGCCTACCAAAACGCACACTGCCACTAACCTACCGCACACCACTCCGAAAGATCACAAACACCCATGATACTTGTCTAAACCCATAAGCGAAACCTTGCTATATACTGATAACGTGGCAAACCTTAACTATTTAACATAATACTGTATTTCCTACTATTTGTTGTACTATAATTAGACCTTTATTACCTTTTAAAAATTTAGCATTAGAATGTACGTTTTATGAAAAATTGCTAACCATGTTAACAAAATATTGCAATTGAAAGCTGTTGTGAAGGCAATACCGAACGACGGTATAATAATAATCTTGAGGGGGGCCTCATCTAATTTCATTAATGGAAGGGGGGCCATGGCTCAAAACGTTTGCTAACCCCTGCCCTATACAACCATGTTAGAATGTCAACTTGCACATTAAAGCACAAGAAAAAGGCAGAAATTTAGAAACATTTGGAGGTAGGACCTACAAATTTATTTATTTATTTATTATTTTGCTATACCGATTTTCATGACAGGAATCACATCAAACCGGTTTACATTTAACAATGTGTGTAAAGTATAGAGAACTCGAACCACAGTAGCAAGAGAGTGGTTAGGAAAGTGCAACAGTTACAATAAAACAGGGTAATGATAACTGGGATCTGGAGAAGAAAAAGTGGGGAGATAAGTGAACAGGAAAATATTTACAAGGGAGCAAATGGACTTAACAAATGGACTTAAGAGTAAACAAAGGTGATTCCAAAAAGTAATGTGAGCATGCAGACGTGTAGGCCATTAGCACATGTGGTTAGTATTTTTATTTAAATGTAAAATGTAGAGGAAGTATGTGGTTGATCTCAGTCAGGGGTTGCGTTACTGGTGTTCTACTTCCCCTGAACTCTCTTGAGAGGAACCATCTTTGGAATCAGTGTCCTCAGTTCACGTGGAAAAGGATTTGCTTGGCTCATGTGATGTGAAAACCAGTGCGTATCCATTTGTGTCTTTGCTGCCAGGATAGTTTTTCAGAGGAGTCAATGAAGATGACAATAGCAATTTTTATCATATGAGGGAAGCACCTAGATATTCTGGATATGTAAAATAAGCAGCATTCCCTGCTAAGATGAGAAAAACATATCAGGATAGGACAAGGACATATCAGGATAGGATCTTTAGGAGTAAGGAATTAGCTACTAGAGTCCTGATTGTTGTATCTTTACAACTTTTGATTCTTAATCCAGAATATACTTCTTTATCCTTCAACTATTAGCAAATGGATCTCTGCTGTCTCTTTCTTTCAAGATTAAATTGAGTGTCAGTTGAGAGCAGGGTTGGGCACTGAGGAAGGGGAGTAGAGAAAGTCAGCCAAAAATGATCTGGTTTTCAGTAACACTACATTTGCCTTCATTGCAAATATAGAATGTGCCTTGCAAAATTCTTCACACCCCCCATATGTTTTTCATATTCTACTACCTAAAAAATGCAAATTGGAATGCATTAAAGTAGAAGTTTGTGTCACTGATCTATACAACATGCTCTACGCTTTCACTGTGAAAGAACAATTTTAGAAATATTCCAAAAGTAATTAAGAAATAAAAGCCAAATAGTATTGCTTGCCAATTTCTTCTTGGTGGAAACCCCTGTTTCATCAATAACAGCCATGAATTTAGATTGTCTACCAACTTTGCACAAAGGGATGGTAACTTTTAAACAGGCGCACAGGCACAAGTGCACACATTTGTCAGACCGTCCCCATGGACGGGACCATTTTATAACACAAGCGTGTATATGTGTGCACGTTAGAAAATAGCCTGACCATGCACACTTGTGCGTGCAATTTTAAGTGGACGCCTGCCTATGCGCTCAAATCCTGCATCTATCACGTTAAGTGGGGAGATTTTAATAGACACGCGTGCTGACGCTATTACCAGTTTTACCAGTTCATTCCCAGTACACCTAGGTAAAGAATAGGACTTCCAAACCCCTCTAGTTTAATAGCCCCGACCCTTCAAACCCCGCCGATCTATTTGTCTTTATTTTATGACTTGCATGTTATCCATAGCAGAAGTAAAATTATGAAGCAGGGGACCCCGGCGTGCGCCTGTGCACGTAAGTATTTACACGCTAATTTGAAGTTGAAATCCAGGAATTCCTAGACCATGCCCAGGCCCTGCCCCTTTTTTGGAACTTTTCATTTGTGTGTGCAGTGGGAGTTACGTGCATATGTGGGTGGCTTTTAAAAATCCATTCAGTGCTTGCTGGCCCGATATATTTGCGGATCTTCCAGTTTTGGCGCGCATTGGGCTTTTAAAATTCCCCTTTAGGGTGATGCAGTTCCTGCCCATTTTTCATGGCAAAAGAGCTCAGGATCTTTAAGTGGCTGTGGATCATCTGTGAACTACAGTCTTCATGTCTTATCACAGATTTTCTATTGGATTCAGGTCTGGATTTTTGACTGGACCACTCAAGGACATTTATTTTCTTCTAGCTGAGTCGCTTCATTGTTGCTTTTAGTTTGTGCTTAAGATCATTGTCCTGCTGAAAGGTGAATCTTCTCCCCAGTGCCAGGTCTATGAAAGACTGGAACATATTTTCTTTCAGGATCTGATTATACTTTCCACCAATCATCTTTCCCTCAGTCTTCATAAGCCTTTCTGACTAATACACGGAACGACGGTATATAAAATGTCTAAATAAATCCTACTGCTGCAAAGTATCCCCACAACATAATGGTTACCCACCATGTTTTACCATAGGGCTGGTGTTAACAGGGTGATGTGCTTATTATTTTACACCACAATTATCGCTTAGCATTGAGACAATACCACCCACCTGTGTACAATGTCCCCTAAGTGTTTTTTGCAAACTCTGTGGCACATCATATGGCTCTTCTCCTGCAGTAGCTCCCTTCTTGTAACCCTCCCATACAGGCCATGTTAGTGGAGTAATCTTGGAATTGTTGAACAGTCAGCATTTTCCCCAGCTTCAGCCAGAGATCTCTTCATTGGTTTTTTTTAAGTAATCTGAAGCCTCACATTGACCTTTCATAGCAGTTTCCTTAATCCATGGCTACTGACTTTGTAGGGGCAGCCTGTTCATGGTAGTGTCTTACTGGTGCCAAACTGTTTCCAGTTTACAATGATGGACCTGACAGTGCCCCATGGAATATTCAAACACATTGACATTTTCTTTTCCGAAGCTATACTTTCAACGTTATCCAGGAGTTCTTTCAGTAGCTTCTTTGTCATGTTTTGACCTTTGCAATCAAGATTTTTTGTGTTATTTTATATTCTTTATTAAGAACATAAGTTTGGTAAGACCAAGTCCATCAAGCCCAGCATTCTTTCTCTGACAGTGGCCAATCTGGATCACAAGTAACAGTCAGCTCCCCAATAGATGATCTTATTTCTTGGATCTCACTCCTAAAGATAAGTGCTACCTTTCCCAAGTCTACTTCCTTGGGAAAGCCAGCTAATAACTGTTGAATTTTTTTCTTCAGGGACTTGTTCAATCCTCCTTTGAACCCCGCTATGTGAGTTGCTTTGACTACATCATCCTGCAAAAGATTCCATAACTTGATTGTGCATGGAGTGAAAAAATAATTACTACGATATGTTTTAAATCTGCCAGTTGCTAGTTTCAAGGAGTGTCTCCTAATCCTAATTTGTTTGACAGGATAAATAACCGTTCCCTGTTTATCCGTTCACCCCATTCCATAATATTATATATCTCAATCATATCCCCTCTGTCAACTCTTTTCCAAGCTAAAGAGCCCTAATCTGTTTAGCCTTTCTCCATAAAGGAGCTTTTCCATCCCCTTTATCATTTTCATTGCCTTTCTCTGTACTTTTTCTATGTCCATTGGGATGGGGCAACCAGAACACCACCCAGTACTCGAGGTGTGGTCACACCATGAATCTATACAAGGACATTAATATTCTCAGTATTTCGTTCACTATTCCTTTTCAAATAATTCCTAGTATTCTATTTGCCTTTTTGACCGCTGCCACCACACACTGAGCCAAACATTTCAAGGTATTGCCCACAGTGATCTGAGGTACTTTACCTGGGTGGTGACTCCTAACACAGAATCCAGCATCATGGACCTTAGTTGGGATTATTTTTTCCTGTGTGCATTTTCTTTGCACTTGTCCACTTTAAATTGCATCTGCCATTTAGAAACCCAGTCTCCTAGTCTCACAAGTTCCTTCTAAAGTTCTTCACAATCTGCTGCCATTTTAATGACTAGAAACAATTGTGTGTGTTCTGAAAATTTGGAACACCTCACTCCTCATTCCTTTCACCAGATGATTTATGAATATGTTAAGTAGCTCAGGTCCCAATACAGCACTCCATGGATGACTTTTCTTCATTTGGAAAACTGATAATTTAGTCTCATCCTTTTGGAATATTTCTATAATTATTCTTTCATGTTAAAAATGTAGAGCGTGTTATTGTAGATCAGTGAAACTCCTCTTTAATGCATTTTGATTTGTGGGGTTTGGGGTTTGTTTGTTTTTTTCTTTAGACAGAATGTGAAAAATGTACAAGACACTTTGATCCAATTGGAAAGCAAATTGCAATCTCTTGGTAGTGAATGACTGTGGCAACTGATCTGTACACAAAGTGGGTAATTCTCAAACCCGTGTGTTTTGCTGCAAAGTCCACTTTTATCCAGGGACCTTGTACCAGTTTTCAGAGTAAAAGTGCATGCATCGTTTACCTTTGAAAGTTTGCCCAAGGAGAAAGTGCTTGCAGAGATTTGTGGATACTGCGTGTTGCTGCCTCCCATTGCCTAATCTCCCCCCCTCCCCAGGATTTTCTCCACAAAAATGCAGGTGAAAAGAGTACATGTTGTGATATGATTAGCCTGCTTTTATTTGCATGGGTCATTTTCAAAACCCTTTTTTACTGTGGCAGATAACCATTTACATAAGTCTGAGTAAAGCTTTCTTTTTAAAGCTTAATTTTTTAATTTTCACAATTGCAATTCATATGTTAAATATGCTTTAGTCTTGGGGTATTTTAGAGCTTTGGGATAAACCAGAATTCAGCAGAACCAAAATTATTGATGAGTAAAACTTTATTTTCTTTATAGCTATTATGACCTACACCTTTTATTTTGCTCTCGCTTTCTTGCTGTTGGCGTGCCATTTTATTTTTAATATGTCAGGTCATTCAGTAGTCATCTTATGTGATGTCGCTCATTTTTTCTGTTTTCGTCAGTTTTTGGATCTCAGACTCAAGACTCAGGCACATGGGCTCTTTTTCTGTCACTTATACTATGCACCCTTCTTCCTTTTTGTTCTGCTGCAAGTTTTAATATAAAGCTTGCTTAAGTTTGTATCAGTCTGGCCTCTCTGTTACTGTAGTTGTATGTGGCATTAAATGTAAAAAGTCTCTTGTCTCTTCTGTCTTTGTCTGCTGCAAGCTGCTAATCTGAATGAGGTGGAAAAAGGTTAGTTGCTTCCTATTCAAACTTTTTTTCTCTTACCCGGTATTCTCTCTCCTTTCTTTTCTTTAATGGTGCATGGATTTGTTTGCATGTGTAATCAGAGAAATAAAATAGTGCCAGAATCTTCATGTCAAATCTTTCATCTCTGCCTAGTGAAGGATAGTTTTAGAGGGGAGAACTCTAGAGAGGCCAGGAGAGCTGTAGCTTCTCTGCCTCTCTCTCTACGTCTATCCATTGTCTGCAATTACTGCTTTCACCTTGAGCTTTGGTGCCCACAGAATGGACATGGAGGGACAACCTATCTATGGGAATGCCATAATACTGTGAAACCTCAGAGCAAGTGCCCAAGTGTGTTGCTGGTCCTGACAAAGAGCAGAGGGAATAATAAGGTCTAGAAAACAATTGCATTAAATGCGATCCAGTGTACTTGGGATCATTTAGTACCAACGTGGGTAACTTATGCAGCAGCTACATCCCAAAGTTACATTAATTATGTGCACAAACTCTCCCGCACAAAGGTACAGCTGCTCTTTGCAACATACAAGTTATGAGGTCATTTCTGCACATACTCTATAAAACCAAAAGTATGCACCTAACTCCATGCCCCACCCCCCTCCCCAGAATACCCCTTTGGGCATGAAATCAGATTTCATACATACGGAGATGGCTTTGAAGGTTCACCACAAAATATATAGAAATGATACCCCTGGATAAAGCTACAGTGTTTATAGGGTTTTAACCCTTGGAATTTTGTTTCTTTTGTGCAAATTTTAGTGGTTGTTAAATACTAAATAAATGTACCTTCCTATCTAGTCCTTACCTCCATTTAACATGATAGAACTGGTTAATTTTTATTTTATTTTTTTACTTTTCTATTATCTTTGCATGTCATATGGATTGATGTAACATCAATAGTTCAGCCTAGGTTATGACTTGAACACAGAAACTGACAGCTGCCCAAGGTTCTTGGTTTCATTAGAAATGAGATCTGGGCATGTTTTTAATTTCTGTCTCAATGCTGTGTAGGAAAGAAAAGAGACTAAAATGACATGTATTGAATAAAGAGATGCAAAAATGGCTGATTCCTAGAAAGTGGGTAACTCGTCTTTGTCCAAGAGCTTAGATCTCCTTAATTCAGGCATTTCTTCTTGAAGAACTATGGGCAACTAAGCTAAGGCTAAAACTGTAATCGTTTCCTCCGAGCAATGATGAGAGCAGAAAATGTCAACTGCCAGCAATTAAGGGGGATTTTTTGTGTTCGCTGGAGGTATATAATCAAAATTAAGATGCATTTTAATTACTGAACAGGGAAGGAAAGTAAGATCAGCCATCACAATAAAGCAGATGCACAGCACTTTCATCTGTATTTCATGGAATTGGACTGTGTGTGAATTACCAGCAGTACACGTCAAATTCTCCCTTATTGAGATCTTTTAATACTAACTATAAATAAGGCAAGACTAGCATAGGAAACCACTTTTTTTTTTTAATAAAAGGCGGGGGGGGGGGGAAGCTTTATCTTTATTAAAATTTGTGGCTCGCTCGAGGTGGTTTACAGTAAAATGTATATTAGTGTGTACATTCATTCCCCAACCTTTCCCCCTGACTCTGGGAAGGCTATTTTGCTTGGGATTGAAAGTACACACGCTGTTGTCCTGTGCTCATCAGTGCTCAACCATAGACAGACATAGGAGAACTGGAATAGCTTGCACACTTCTCCCATCAAGCAAAAGTATTCATGCTGGCATACAGCGTTTACTTCTGCACGCTCAATGTTCAGGAGGCTGTTTTTCGAGTGAGCACTATGCATTCAACACCCAGAAAATTATCGGTCTCATGACCAAAATCATTTTTATTGTATTTCATGTTCAGTTAAGGGCCAATTTTTGGTGGGATATTGAAAGTAAACACGAAGGAAATGAAATCAATCAGTAAATCTCCCAAAATGCCAGTGCAAATATGATATTTTTTTTGTAGCATGACTCATTGTGACCAACACACAAATGCAGTAAATTATATAGAGAGTTTGGAAATGATTAGATGTGATTCTGCTGCTCTGCAAACATCTTCATAGAATACATGATGTAGTATTTTAAAACTGTCCAAAATGATCATCTTGATCACAACTTGTTGCTTAATGTTTGCCCTATGGTGCTTTAACATTATGCCAAGTTTTGGGACTTTTTAAAACAAATTTTAAGAGGTAACAGTATACCATTTTCTCTGATATGTAAGTTGATCTCTTAAAATACTAAACTTCTGAAAAAAAACTCTAAAACAGTATCTAGATTGAATGAATTTACCAAAATCAATGATGCTACCTACTAGAGATGTGCTTTGGGTAAAACTTTCGTGCCAGGCTTCGTTTCAGGGCCCCCCTGTAGGAATTTCCTTTTTTCCCTTGGTTCGGGGGTTTTTTTTCGGGAGCCCAGATTTTCGGGTTAGTGTGCACTATCAGGAGTTAGCGCGCACTAACTCAAAAATGAATTTTTTCTGAAATTTCGGAAAAAATCAATCGTTTTTCAGTTCTCCCAAACCATTCCGAATTAGGCAATATCATTGACATTGCCTAATTCGGGAAAAACAATTGCACATCCCTACTACCTACTAAATAAAGCTCACATTTTGAGAGTTGTCCATGGTTTGATCATGTTGCCAAAAGTTGGTTTTTTTTCCATTTGTCTTGTTTTCTGTCTGTCTTGAAGGCTGTAAATATTTCATAATTTCATTGAAAGGCTTCAACATTAAGCAAAATTGAGTCCCTATAAATTATCCTTTTAACATAAAAAGGAGCTTAAAATGCACTTTAACCTGTCCAAGCTGGGGTAAATGTTTCCTCTGTATTTTCATAAGTAAACATTTCATTTTCTCCCTTTCTCAGAAAGTGCAGCATGGAGCCTGCTGTATACCTTGGGGGGAAATCCTCCTGGGGTCACAACTGCTGCGTGAAAGGGGGACCAGTGTTCCCTCTAATTGAAAGTCTTGGTGTGCAAGCATTTTCTTTTGTGCAATTTATTTATAAGCTGATTTCAAATTTGCTCGCTACAAGACAATATAATACACATAAGATCCTCCAGGATTCATGGCGTGTGTGCACATGCACAGCTTAGAGGGAACAACGGAGAGGATCCCCCTCCATTAATGGGTATGGAATCAAAATATAATGGAAGTTCTGGCAAATATCTGACAAATGAATAAAGAGATTTCTAATGAATCTTCGTGGATTGAAATTGGCACCCCCCCAACAACCCATATTGTTAAAATGATGTACTAGCTCCAGGTCCTCCCGATATCACAGCTGTCACATAATCTCTTGTTGCAGTTGCCAGCCGTACTGTACCTGCACTGGTTCCAGCCCTTCCTGGCCCTGCTCCCTTGCTTGAAAACCATGCACCCCCGACCCAGTGTTACTCTTGGCGTATTTACTGCTCGACTCTGGCAGCTGTTACCTGCACCGTTGCCTTCTCAATGCCCATGTGCCCCCATCACAATACAGCCAAATACATTCCTGGCCACTTCTTAGAAGTGTGCATGTTGTTAGGTTTTGTTCCACCCCACCCCAATTTCATTTTGATTAGTATGTACTTAAAAAAAAAAAAATGTTAATAAAATCTTTTGGCTGCACATCCCTGCTTCTGGGTTCACCAGCTGCCATCGCCAGCTTCATTCTCCCCTTACAGTCGCTTCCACTAGCCCACTGCTGCCACCAAAATTAGTTGATTTAACTGTTTATTTATTTATTTATTTATTTATTTGAACATAGCAGGCCTGAAGTGGCCCACGGGCCATATGTTTGGCATGCTAACTGGAGAAGAATGAAGGCAAAGGGAAATACCATACAGATAATAAAATATCTAGCAGGTTTCAGTGAGGTATTGGCAGGTAGTATTTACTGTAGCATGAAAAGCTCAGGTCATCATATGAGCTTGAAGAGACAGGCTCAAAAGGAATGTGATAAAATACATTTTCGTTGAGAAGGGTGGGTGATGGACACCTGTAAGAGACTTTCAGAGGAGAAGGTAGGGGTCAAAACATAGAATTTAACCACATTTCAGACAGATACAAAGAGGCCTTAATAGCAGTGAAAGCTTAATAGAGCTCCCAAGAAGTCTTAGATGGGCTGCAAGCATATTCAGACTTCAGTACTTTCTATCGTATACCAGTACAATTTTATTAACAATGCAGATAAAGCTCAAAATTCTTAAATATCAATTACAAAAATGTTCTACTGTAAGTCACCTCTGCTGCTCAAAATCCAGCCCAAAAAAACATGCTTTTGAACACCTGACATAGACCCATGTTTTCGCAGTAAATACCACCTTCTTCGGGAATCAGTACAGTGTCCTAAAAATGAAATCTTGTGAGACAAGAAGCATCAGACTATCATTCCAGCACACTAAGACTTTGATACTGGGTTCATTGTTAATTATTCTTGGGAACCCCTCTGTTTGGTATGGTTCTTTATCTATACCAATACTTGTTAAATACAAATGGCTAAATAACCAGCATTTCTGATGAACTGAATCTCTAGGGCCTATTTTATTAAAACATCACCAAGCTAAAGAGCCTTCATGAGAGTTGATGTTATGCTATTATATGCTATTTCTTTTATTTTTGGAATAAAACAAAGTTTTTATAACAAAATATCCCCAGACAGTTATTGAAGACTACTGTGGTTTTCCAGCATCTGTACTGTTAGAACAGGTGCACAGCTATTGAGTGAGCAGTGAGGCCTAATTGCAGCTTCCGTAAATGTGTGTGGTGTTATATACATGTATATGTATGTTTGTGTGGTGGTATATACATGTATGTGTATATATGTAAATGTGTGTGCATATATAGATATACACACATATATATAACATGACACTGGCAGTGCTAGTTTTATTTTTTTGCTTATGAGACCTCTAGGAATTACAGTAAAAGGATCTTTCTTAATAGGATTGCACGAATAGAAAATAGAAATGAATCTAACATTATGAGCAATTGGACCAACAGCTAGTGCATATTCTCTTATGTTAAAAACTAACTTTCTACCAATGGCTTCTACCACCTCCAGTCCTTATGGCCTTCCAAAAAAGAAAAAAAATGCAAACATTTGTGCTTGACATTGTGAGGAAATATGGATTTTGATGGTATTTGTTTATAACAAGAAAGACAGATTGTTGTAAGTCTAGCTGTTGCTACTTGGAAGCCTTCCTCTAAATGACATTTAATTGTATTCCAGGTGAGCTGTGCGAGGAGAAACTAGATTTCTGTGCCCAGGAGCTGAATCCCTGCCAACACGACTCAAAATGCATCCTCATGCCTAAGGGCTACAAGTAAGAAGAGAATGTTTCAAAAGTATTTTATGTCAGCTGCTCACTTCGCATTGTTTTACTCATTCGAGATGAGCTCTGTTGACCCTTGAGAGATTTTTGCCCTGGAACAGATTTACGTTGCGGCATGATCATGCTCTGTTGAGCAAATTCTGTGTTAGTATGGATGTGTAGAGAGAATCCCACTGATAGTGTCAGCTTTTCTGGGGCTACAGTAATAATAATTTAGATTGATAGAGCACCTTTCATCCGAACAGGATGCCAGCATTCATTACAGTTTGGTGCTTCAGAAACATGCACAGAGCAGCCCCTGGGCTAACTCTGCTGGTAGCACATTTCTTGGCGCCTGGATTGCGTGAATGCTTTCTAAGGGGGCAGTGCAGAAGGCATAATGTTATTCATAGTACTACTGAATTAAAAGTTGGGTAGACTGAGGCATAAGGAGATAGAGGGACCTGCTCAAAGGTCAGAGAGAAACGCAGAGGGCAAGGGGAGTCTTCAGTTACGTTCTAGGACTTCTCCCAACTAATCACACTGCCTTCCTATATATATAGTGTATAAAGCAAAGAGCTAAAATACCCTGGGAGCCCTGCCATCCTCTGCTTTATAATTAAAGACTTGACTGCCAGTGAGCAACAATGACAAAAAATAGCAAAGCAAAGCAGTGCCCTTTCAGAGAAAACAATCTTTAATTAAACAAAGCCCTTATTATTTATCATCAATTAGTCTGTATACTTTGAGTTTTCGTGGGATTAAGACATCAGTGTGCTGGTTTAATCAGCCATAAATAAGCACCTGTTTCATTGCTGTGTTTCCTAGTGCTGTGATCAGAATTGCTGACAATAACTACTGTGAGTGCCACATTTAAATAATGCATTATTTATAATCTCGTAAAATGGTAATTTAATCTTTTTGTTTTGGACAACACAAGAATTTTAATAAAATGAGTGCCTTAGGAGCTTTGAACATGCTGATTATTTAGTCTGTTTTGTACCAAGGAGTAAATATTTGGAAAACGGATACTTAATGCATTCAAAAGCAGAGTGAGGAATCGCTAGATGGAAATTAGAGCTGGACAGACAACCTCAAGTCCAATATGTGCATCCACCCCTGCATTTGATGTAAAGAAATCATTATCTACAACTCCTATTCATCATTTCCAAATTGCACACAAAGCGCTGTACCAAATTCACATAAAGACCATCCCTGCTCCAAGGAGCTTACGATTTAGTGACGACAAATGTACACAAACAGGAGTCTATGGGAAGTATTTTTATTGACCTCTTTGGGTTGGGTTTGACCACCATGAATGGGCATTTTAGAGGGTCATTTTCAAAGCCCTGACCACTGATAAAACAGTACTTGACCCACAGAAATGGCCTTTTACAAAACTGCACACCTGATATGCTGGTAAACCTGTGCAAGCATCGGCCTGAATATTTGTACATTTGCCAGCAGTGAGCCCAGGCGTGTCCAGGATTGGGGAAGGATTTGCACTTCCTTGCACACTTGTGCATTTTCTTGAACAAACTCTGCCCACATATTAGCAGGTGTAAATGAGCAGTTTTGATGGGATATTTTTCAAAGGGAAAGTATGTGCTTACTTTTCCTTTAGACATGGTATAAAGGCTGCAAGTAATTGCCTTAAAATCCATGTGGGAGTTTTTGAGAATTTGCCTTTTGCAAAATGCATGTATCTTTTAGTATTTGTAGACTTCGATGTTTTCCTGGTAGAAGTTCACATTTGGACTCACCACTTGAAACAGAACTAAATGCTCCAAAACTCCTGAGAAAGTGCTGTGTGTTATTTCTCCAATGAAAAGGCCTTTTCATGGATCCAAATGATAGTGGCAGAAATTAGTATTAACCTGCACACTCAGTACAACGATTTTAGGAAAGGTTTTTGCTCTGTCCTCTTGATAGAAACCAGGCATTCCAATTAATATTAGTTTTTGGAAACGACACATTTCCCTTTCTAATGAGTATCTTCTTCCGTATGTCATGTTCTATTGCTCTTCATGAGGCACCTGGCGAGATCATTGCTCACCCACATCAGAATCTCAGGCTTATCGTTGCACATACATAGGGAGTCGGGGGGGCACTACTGAAGGGATGACAATGAAGCACCACTTGTTTCTGTGCATCTTTTGATATTTTTGTAGAATCTGTTCAAGGCTATGTGCTTTGGGAAATCCTCTAGAAGTCATGCAAAAACAAAGCACAAACTTATTCCTGGATCAGCAAAATAAAGAGCAAATATGCATTGAATTGGACTTGCCTTAAATTTCATATTAAATTGATCGGGTTGGCTGTATCCCCCTTCATATTTTGGACTGTGACAGTCTGCATCCTTCCCACTGGAAAACTGAGAAGTTAGCAGCCAGACAAAGGACCACAGTGGCCCAGCTCCAGGAAGAAAACCAGTGGGGAAAAAAAAGAAAAAGCTGGAAATGCTTCAATCCAGAAACAGACAGTATTCCTGAGGGCAAGGTTCTGAGATGTGGGTAAGACAGGACACTACTTCTTACCCCCAACCATGTGTGCCTCACACGGGGCCTGGAACTGAGCTGAAAATATCCAGGGGCCGATGCATTAAGATGCGCTCAAAACGGGCTCTCATATTGAGCGCTCGTTTCCCTATCGCGTGCACAGCCACATCCCCTGTGCACCCAATGCAGATTTTTAATGAGGGGAAAATCGGGGTAGCATAAAACAGGGCACGCTAAGGAAGAATTGTGCAGGTCTGACACTCAAAGGAGTTTATTGCAACAAGTGATCAATACGAGCATCCATTTTGATTGCGCCTCTTTTTGGTTATTTTGCTGAGGTGCTGATTTCATTGCTGTCGGGTGTCTAAATTGTGCAGCCATAAGAAAAGTGTGCTTCTTTTTTGTTAAATCAATATACATATATTTTCTCCACCACCAGCAGTAAATTCAAGAGTCAGGATGATACTAAGGAGGAGGACACGTTTATCGCAACTCAGAGGACCATATATTTTAATGTTTCTCATGAGCCCTTGACTGCAAGTTAACTTTATTCTACCACTAGAGCTGGTGTTATATTCCCCGAGTTAAAAACTGTGAGTTGGGCATGCTTTTCTGCATCAGGTGGTAGTAGATAATGTCTTCAATTTACATGCATTGGGTGCTTTTGGTTACACATTAGGGCATGTGTTTTGGGCCTACTAATCTCCAACCGTAAGTAAACCCATGTTAGTCTGGGCGTACTTTACTGCATCGACCTTTCACAGAGGGAGAGAGGTGAATAAGCCCTGCTAGAGATGGAAGAGACTTCAGCAGACTGTCACAGACACAGTCCAAGGGATTGGACTGATGTGTGATAGCCTGCTGAACTCAACCAGCACTGGATGGAAGTGCACAATCTATTTAAATGAATCGGCTCTTTGTCAGAGACCTGGAATGTTTGTTGAATCAGCCCATTTCCAGTAAGAGGCCCATACTGCTTTTGAACCAGTCCTCTGCTCGCAAGCGACCTATTGGTGAGTGAGCCCATGGAGAGAGGCACCCCTGAGGCACTAGCTTGATGCGTACCTGAAAGAGCACCACTGAAGCCCAGATCATGCTACAGACCACCAGAAATGTTATTTGAAGCATCCTGTGAGGGTTAATGACACCCAGTGCCTGAGCCGGGGGAAGTCTAAACTTGCATACAGAATACACAAGGAATAAGGATAATAAAAGTATACCCATGTGGCTAATAAAGCAACTTAAAAGAAGAAATAAAAGATGCAAAGTCGTGGATAAAGATGAAAGAAAAGCCTGCTAGCCAGAGTCAGAAATATCTCCAGGGGATTAGACTGTGTGACCACCTGCCAAATTTAGGCTATATTATGTAGGAGGGCATGAACCGTTTGTTGAAACAGTCCTCTGCTAGTAGAGACCAAGACCATTTGTTGGACTGACCATCTGCCAATAAAGAGGCCTGGATTGTTTGTTGATGTGGTCTTTTGCCAGTAAAGAGACATGAACTGTTGAACCTACTGTCTGCCAGAAAGAGTCTTTGACTTTGTTGAATTGGTCTTCTGCCAATGAGAGTCTCAAACTATTTTTGAACCAGTCCACAATTGACCTTCCTGGGCCATAGGTCCACTGGAAGGGCCTACCCTGTCTGTCGCCCCCCCCCCCCCCCCCCCAAGAGAGCGCCACTGAAACCCAGACCGTAGTACGGGCCATCCCAGCTCATTCCCCTTTTCCTTTTGAAGACCAAATACCACTGGAAATGCAGTGGTTCTTCATAATCTCCAAAACTGACTAAAGTCCTGGTACCCAAACTAAATCATGCACAGCATTAACTATCATATTATCTTAAAATGAAAATTACCCCTCACATTTTTCCTTGAGTATTTTTTTTTCTTCCTGGCATTTTTGCCATTTTGCGTTCCTATTTTAATCATCTACCTAAAATTATGCAGATTTCATCTCCACAGCACTCCTCTTGTGCATCAGGGCATGGTTGTAAATGAACTTTCTTTCATGAGGTCATATAGTAGTAGTGCTTGGGAAGAGCAGTATTGGCAGCCAAATATCACATCCTTGAGAGATTATTCTGAAAGAATACTTGACTTTTTGAAAACTTTTACATGAAATTATGAAAATCAAAATCATTGCCATTGAAATACAGGTATTGCTCAACTTCTTGATTATATATTTTTTTCTGTGTGCTATATTTATTGAAACACTATATAAAAAAAAAAAAAAGCTTGGTTGCTAGAAAGAAGACAAAGCCAAGATGAAGAAAAAGAACAGACACAATGCAGATGCAGGGGGAGATTACACAGAAAAACTAAATGATGCCTAACACAAATTGAAAGAGGACTGTTAAAACCAGCTTGGCAAGAAAAGGCCGTGTCTGCATGTAATCAATAAACAGCTGCCAAAGAGAAATGTATTTGTTGGGAGTGTTCCTGACCAGACAACTCAACTTTTCTACCAAGGGTATGCCAGATTTTCTTATATTGGTTGGATAGCACCAGAGGATGCAGATTTGTCCAGCAGACCACCACCACCAATCAAGCAGCTATCGAGAAAATGTCCTAAACATTTGTGACTTCCTAATAATGCAAATCCAAATGTTTGCAGGAACACCACTCTGGTGTTGTCTCTGCTGCATGAAAGATTGCAGTTTCAAATCCCTGTATTATAGGACAAAGCCATCATATGTTGAAAGTAGCCTTTTTTTATCCCAGGCAGGGTAACCTTCCCACTCAGCACAGCTATTATAATGGTGGTTTATGGCTAAGGGCCCCAAAATGCAACTCCATCTGGAAGCTGGTACATGTGCACCCCAAATCTGCCAGTAGGTGTCACAGTTGAGTGATGGCCAAGACTCCTTCCTGCCATGGGGTGGAAAAGCCAAGAAATGGAAAACCTGACCTGAAAAAACAAACCTAGGTTTTCTGCATTGTGGTGTATTGCACAGCCATTAAATCACTAGGCAAACTCACACACACTGCCAGATTTTATGGATTTGTCTAGATTTTATTTTAATATTTTTATATTTGTATGTTTTATTGTTTTATGTTGCATTATTATGTGCGTTATTATACTGTGTTTAAACCATGTAATCCGCTTAGTACAGTTTTTCTGATTTAGGCAGAATATAAATACTTTAAATAGAATGAGAGAGTAATTAAGATTATTCTTAGCTAAATTGTAGGATATGGCCAACAACATAAACATATATATGTGTGGCTTACCAACATCTATTCTATGCTTGCCTAGTATTGAGCTGTCTTTTCTCTCATACATTATAGTTCTTAAGTGTGCAGCCCAGAAAATTCTAAACAGAATTCTTGGGAAGTCTTCCTTTTATATGCTAGTTAAGTCATTGTTCAAACTGAGCAATCTCGCAAAGTGGTACCTCCTCCCTGGTTCTTGAAAAGTTGACTCTGTTAAGATGAACATTGTTCCTAAGGTCCTCTTTTGTTTTGTTTTTTCATCTGATGGCTTGTGAAGCCCCAAATTAATTTTTGCTGGGCTGAATTAAGATGTTTCATGATTTGTGTAGGCACACAAAAAGGCCAGGTTTCCTAATCTGAAGGAGAGCTTGCGCTTCCAAGTTGTGTTAAATATTTACTGGGCTGCGTACTTAACTACAGTGTATTGGAGAAAAGAGAGAACAGCCCAGCACTAGGCAAGTGTGGTACAGCCACACTCGTGCATATTTGTTTGATGCATGCCATTTCCTGACATTTAGCTAAGAATAATCTTAGTCTCATTTTTAAAATCTGACAGCCAGTGTCAGCCTGCCGAGTATAATGCAGTGCTACGTACTGCACTGCAGAAGAACCTAGCTTTCATTCTCAGGAGTGGCGAGCAGCAAGCTGAGATCCTCTGCTGCTTGTGATCTTGGGCAAGTCACTTCACTCTCTATTGTCCTTAGCTTGTAAGCCCTTTGGGGCAGGAAAATAACTACCTGAATTGTAATTGACACTGAGCTTGCATTTGGAAAGGCAAATAATTAAATCTAAAATCCACTTCCTAATATTTGAGGTAGGATTTTGGAATTATTAGTCAAAGACTGAGCAATAAGAGAACATTTCCAAGTAGAAGGTCATTGTCGTCCTCTATCATCAGGATGGTAGCAACAGTAAAGGAGTGATCTAGACCCAAACCTCAGTTGTAATGTCTGCCAGCCGCAAGGTAGTTAAAATGTTGGGGAAGATGCACTGGAGTTAACTCTGGCGGGTAGCACGCACAAATGTACCCTGCACATGTAGGGAATTAAAATCGGCCCCAAAGTATGCCTTGAGCTAGATTACAATTCAGCAGACTGCCATAGCTGTGGAAGCATATCATCCAGAGTTCAGCAGTATCAGGCTTGGAAAAGCACTTGCATGAGACCAGGCATTGGAGCTGCTCTGCCTCCCAGAGCCAAGGTATCTGGCTCCTGATGTATGGAGCCAAGGTGGAAAGTTTCCCCCCTTCTCTTCCCCATTCTATTAGGAGGGCTCCCCCTGCATGTTGCCAGCTCTTGGTTCCACCTCGTCTATTAAGCAAGGCACAGAGGCCTTCAGCGCCAGGGGAAGTATGGAGGAAGGCACCTAAGAAGATTCTTTCACCAAGGCTGGCCCTGTCAGAGCTAAAGAAGTTGGCATTGAGGCAGGACTCTGCAACTGCGGGCCCATCACCGAAAAAAGTAACACATCTGCGCAAGTGCTGTCATTTATGGTGCAGAAGATCCCGATGGTGCCAAATCACGTTTTTCTACCTGGAGTCCAGCCCTGCTAGGGCCCCATCTATAGCATTGGTGGAGTGCACTTACTCCAAGATGCCATTGACATACTCGGCACAAAGATCTGTGGGACCAGTGAAGATGCCAGCTCAGCACCCATTGGTGCAGAGAACCTTGGCATCTATGGAAAAGATGTTGAATCTGAACTTAATGACATGAAAGAAAAAAGGGGAAGTACTGGCGCAGAAGTAATGACAAAATAGAATGGAACCAGTACAACTGGCATGAAGTGCTTCAGAGCTAGCAGCCATTTTGTTTCTGGAGCCAATCACATTGGCAGTGTTGCAGGAGAGAGAGGATGAACCTATTTGGGTTTCTGAACCGAGAATGTTTCTCCTCCAACCACAAGACAGAGTTGAAGAATTTCTTTGCCTCTTTGATACCTGAGGATAGGAGGGAGCGGGGACTGTAGTTTCTCCTATCCAAAATGGAGAAAGTTCTTCTGCATAGTGGAGCTCTGCCCAGTTTGATGCCAGTGTACACATCACCACAGGTGTTTCTAGCCATAGATTTCAGCCCTCAACAAACAAGGAGGGGGATTCACCACCTCCTGGGCAGTTTTAATGAGTTGGAGGATGAAATAGCTTCAGCATGGTCAGGCTCCTTCCCTGAGGTGTCCCCTCTAAGACAACAGAAGTCTCTGCCTTGATTGCCATCATCATTGGGGTAGTGGCTTAATGTTTCCCCTTCTTCCCCTCACCTGTGATTGGAAGCAGAGGAGGAGACTACAGAATTCTATTGTACCTTTACCTGATTTGCTGCAGCATACTTCACCTTCATTGGATCTCTACTGCTTTAAGTTCCTAAATAAGCTAACAAAGGGGCTTAGCATCAATGTTTGCAAAGAAGCAGATCTGAGAGTGGATGTCTTCAGACTTCTGTAGTTCCTACAGCTACCAGCTGACTCTGCAGTCAAGAATGTGACAGTCTCCCACTTTGTACCATCTGGTGGCCCAAGGGCTGGACTTACAGTACAGGGTGCAGGATACTCCTTGTTTTGGAGTAGTTCAACTGTTGCATCCATAGTGAAGTCAGTTCTTAAGTGGGCTAAATAAATGCAGGATCACTCTAATATATCCCTGGGGAAAAGATACAAAGTTCTCATGGATAACTTTGACAAGATATTCTAGAGTTCCATGTTAAGCACCCAGATTATGGTGCATCAGCTTTATATGATGCAGTACCTACACAAATGTGTAAAAAGGTTGAAGCCCTTGCCAGTCATCAGACCAGCAGCAGACCAGTGTTCAGATGATGGGGAACACAAGAGTGTGATCCGTTCTGTAGATGAAACATTTGATGCAGTGGCCATTAGAGAGCTAGTGGTCTGTGTGAAGATGTGCATGACCATCTCATGGATGTTTCCTGCACGTCTGGTTTAGCGATTAAGTCAAGGAGATGGTGGCTCTACTTAGGGAGCATTAAGCATGCTGCATTCATTGTCAGCTAGAGTGACCAGCAGTCTGCCTGGATTAGGTACCAGTTATTCTTGTATAAGCGACCACTCTTTCCAAGATGCCCTTTCCATTCTTTTCAACATCATTGGGCTCTGTCTACTCTGCAGCAGCTGCTTCCTGATAGAGGAAGTCAGAGGGAAAGGTATCAAGCAAAGGCTCCACAGCAGATACAGCTGAAGCCAGGGGCCCAGTTTTTTATGGAACTGAAGCCACCTTCCCACTTTTGTTGATAGGGGAAAGGTCTAGTTAAGAAATTGCCATGCTGGGTCAGACCAAGGGTCCATCAAGCCCAGCATCCTTCTGGAATGGCAGGAGATCACCAGGAGTGGGTCCTAAAGATTGTGGAGTGTGGTTACCGTTTTTTATTTTTATTCTTCCTCAGACCCACCAATGTTTGGCCTCCAATTCAGACCAGTCTTAGACATGGCTTAATAGGAGGGAGTCAGCATGGTTTTTGTAAGGGAATTCTTGCCTTAACAATTTACTAAATTTTTTTGAGTGTAAATATGCAGATAAATGTGACCCTGTTGCTAGTACATTTGGATTTTCAGAAGGCATTGACAAAGTTCCCCCACGAGAGATTCCTCAGGAAATTGGTAAGTCATGGGATTGGAGACAGTGGTAATTGAATAAAAGACAAGACTCAACACTGACAGGCCAATGCAATAAAGTGCGCCCAGCCTAGCACACAGTTTTGGGTGCGCAATAATAGCATCTGGTGCAGCAAGGAGATTAGCATGTCTAAAACTTGTACTGGATAGCACCCATCGCATTTTAATTACATGTAAATGAAAACATTAGCTAATATTGCCCAATGCAAGAAAGTGCACCCAAAGGCTGAGCATCCACTGCATATTTTTTTATGTTGGAAAATTAACTCCAGCTTTGAAGATGGAGCAAAGTATACTTGCAGTCATTAGAAACATTAAAAAATTTGGTCCTCTGTGTTGTGATAAATGTTCCCTTAAAGATAAAATAGGGTTGTTTAGAGAAATTAGTATAAGTTTATTATTTGGGATTAGAACAAAAATAAAATATATGTAACGAGTAGTGGAGTGGAGCATGATTATCTAAAGGACACCTTAAAAAATAGTGGGTGATTCCTTTCGGTTTGGTAAACAACACGCATTGCAAATTTCCGTAATTTCATGATGATGCACTTTTGTTAGGAATGTCCGATTTAGACATCCATGCACCCGATGCAGTACACTTTTGAGTGCCAGGGATGCTAATTTTTCCTTAGTGTGCCCTTTTTGCATGCCACGCCACTTTCTTTCTCATTTAAATATTGCACCAGGTGTACAGGGGATGTGGATGCTTGTGGGTTAGGAAAACAGGCACTCAATGTGAGCACCCATTTTTTGTGCACGTCTTATTGCATCAAACTGTGAGTTTTCCAAAAGGAGAAAAGTCATTAATGCTGTGCCTCAGGAGTCTATATTGGAGCTTATGCTATTTAGCATATTAATAAATGATCTAGACAAATAAATGAGCGAGGTGACCAAATTTATAGATTATACAAAATTGTTTTGAGTTCTTAAAATCATAGCGGTTTATGAAGAATTGTAGAAGGACCTTGTAAGCCTACTAGACTGAGCTTCTAAACAACAGATGTAATACAATGCGGACAAATGCAAAGTAATGCATGTAGGGAAAAATATCCCTAACAGCAAGGACACAATGCTAGGTTCCATGTTAGGAGTCACCACCCAGACAAAGAATCTGAGTCCTTGTGAACAATACCTTGAAATTTTCAGTTCAGTGTGCACCCATGGTCAAAAAGGCAAATAGAATGTTAGAAATTATTTGGAAAGGAATAGAGAACAAAATTGAGAATATCATAATGCCTTTTGTATAGATCCATATGATGACTGTACCTCTGAGTAATGTGTGCAATTCTGGTTACTCCATCTCAAAAAAGATATAAGGGACATAGAAAAAGGTAAAGAGAAGGATGACAAATTGTAAAGGGGATGGCAAAACTCGTTTGTGGAGAAATGCTAAATAGATTAAGGTTCTTTAGCTTGGAAAAGACACAGCTCTCAGCTCACAGCTGAGAGGAAATATTAATTTATAAAATAAGTGAGGTGGAACAGATAAATAGGGAACAGTTATTTACCCTTTCAAACACTCTGACTAGGGGACACTTAAGGAAGCTAACAACTGTCAAATTTGAAATAAATCATATGATGCATTTTTTTTCCCTTGGCACACAATCAAGCTATGGAATCTGTTGCTGGAGGACATGATCAAGGCAATTAACATACAGGCCGATACAGTACAGTGCGCTCCAACGGAGCACACTGTTAACTCGCGTTTGGATGCGCGTTTTCGACGCACTAGCTTTACCCCTTATTCAGTAAGGGGTAATAGCGCGTCGCAAACGCACGTCCAACCCCCCCCCCCGAAACTAATAGCGCCCGCAACATGCAAATGCATGTTGATGGCCCTATTAGTTATTTCCGCGCGATACAGAAAGTAAAATGTGCAGCCAAGCCGCACATTTTACTTTCAGAAATTAGTGCCTACACAAAGGTAGGCGTTAATTTCTCTCGGCACCGGGAAAGTGCACAGAAAAGCAGTAAAAACTGCTTTTCTGTACACCCTCCGACTTAATATCATGGCGATATTAAGTCGGAGGTCCCAAGTTTAAAATAAAAAAAAAAAATGTAAAATTGGCTCGCAGGTTGAAAACCGGATGCTCAATTTTGCCGGCGTCCGGTATCCGAACCTGTGGCTGTCAGCGGGTTTGAGAACCGACACCGGCAAAATTGAGCGTCTGCTGTCAAACCCGCTGATAGCCGCCGCTCCTGTCCAAAAAGAGGTGCTAGGGACGCACTAGTGTCCCTATCGCCTCTTTTTACCGCGGGCCCTAATTTGAATAAATTATTTTTCTGAATTGTGCGCACAGGAGAGTGGCCTCTCCCGCAGATTTTACTGTATCAGCCTGATAGTGGGATTCAAAAGAGGATTAGGCAAGCTCCTGAAGGAAAAGTCCTTAAACAGTTATTAGCAAGGTAGACTTTGGAAATCCAGCACTTATCCCTAGGAGTGAGATACAAGAAAGAGATCAATTATTGGGGATCTGCTGGGTACTTGTGCCTAGACTGGCCACCGTCAGACAGAATGCTGGGCTCAGTGTACCTTTATTTGACCCATTATGACACTTCTCAGCTCAACTTAAGGTGGTAGTGGGGTCACTTCTTCTACAGAAAGTGATTGAGCTAATACCTGTCCAGGAGCATGGCATTTATTTGTTTTTAAAATATTTTTATTCTGCCCCCTTTCAATAAAATTGCCCAAGGTGGAGTACGTACATCAACATTTACATCAAGATAAAACCAGCATCTAAAACAAATAATCATTTAATAAATATGAAAAACAAAGTAAAACGAAATAATTTGGAGGTTATAACCACCTCCAAAACATGAATTTCAATCAGCTGCACTTTCCATATTATCATAATCTACTAGCATAGGATTGATGGACTTCCATGCTGCTTCATAGTTGGTACATGTATACGGTTTCTCATGTGGATGGTAACGTGGGCTAGAAGACACTGGTGACCCAAGTTAGGCCTCTTGCCTGGATACAGCTTGTCAAGGCCACAAACTGAGGAAGTTTGTGTCTGGCAGTTCTAACTAAATTGTAAGGTAGAGACATATTGTCTTATATGGAGAACAATAGGTTTTTTACTCTTAATTGCAGTTCTCATACTCATTCTCATTAAAACTGTAGTGTTCATCATGTTAGACTTCTGCCTTGCGTTGCTTAGCCTGCATTTAGTTTAATTCAGTTGCACACTCCTTTTTAGATTGATCGTCTTATCCCTACAGTCCTACAGAGCTTTAAATATTAAAAGTAAAAAATTTACATTTAACTCCAGACTGTTATGGATCACAAATGTAAATCTATCAGTACCGGTGTAATATGGTCCCATTTTCTACTTCCCAAATGTAATCAATTTTGAACAAATTGTAGAACTTTTAAGTGCTTTGTTTGGTAAGCCAAAATAAATCCCATTACAGTAATCTAAAATCAATAAAACAAGTGCTTGTACAATTGAATGAAAATTCCCCTGAGGTATTATATATCTTAATCTGTCTTTCCAACCAAAGCTTTTAAAATGCATTTTTAATAAAATTTATCTGTGGGATAAGACAGATTCGGATCTAAAACTAGCCTGCTAGAATATAGGAAACATGTCCCATAAACTGAAGATTTTAAAAATCCTCTGGCAAGGGTAAACAGTTTTTAAAATATTCAATACTAGGCTATTCATGAACATCCAGTTTTCCATGGTTTGTTAACAGGAGGGACTCAAAGCTTCTGTTTCCTGCACTGTCTCCTAGTCCAGAAAATGTAGCTGAATGTTACAGCTTAACATTTATAGGATCTCCTATATTCAGTAAAGATCTTCCCAAAGGTGCAAAATATATATTCAACAGGGAGGCTGAAAGTGCTGACACCTGTGGCACCCCAGTGGAAATTTTCTTTACAATTCATAACTTCTCACACACTTAACTTTCTGGGTTCAAGCCATTTTTGTCAGTCTAGACAACAAAATATTATGGTGTTGAAGGTCAATGAAATATCCAGAAATATTACTAATGCCTACATCCCTCAATTTCAAATTTAATAGCACAGTGATGGTGAACTCCAGGCCAGGTTTTCAGGATATCAACAGTGAATATGCAATAGAAAGTTTTACATGCACTGTCTTCATTGAAGGCAAACCTATCTCATGCATATTCATTGTGGATATCCTGAAAACCTGGCCTGTTTGTGGCACTTGAGGATTGGAGTTTGCCATCACTGCCATAGCATAACTACTATACAGAGACCAATAAGGTTTCTGAGCTATGATGATCTCTAAACACATATTGATGCTTATCCAAGATATTGTGCTCATCAAGAATTTCTGTTAACTGGTCCAAAACACACAACCGTGGTAGGCTCAACTTGCTCCTCCCTTTCCCAAGCCCATTTACCACCCACCCCCACCTGGGTCACTTTACACTGCCCCAGTGAAAGGAAATTCTTCATTAGACTGTTGTTCAAGAAAGAAGCTATTGGATGAACATTTATGCAGCAACAGGTTAACTCATAAAATAATGCAATCAATGGATATAAACAATACACATCTATTTTCCAAAATACCTACAGGGTGATCACGCCTTCGTCTGCTACATTTCAGTTCATAAGCACTCAACAAGCATCATGCCGATGCAGGGTTAGCTGTAGAAGCCAGCACTGCTACACAATTTGCAGTCTGGGGGATGCAGGGTCATTAAAGCCTTGCCCTCACATTGTCCTGCAATTGGATGGTTGATTTTTGGGTAAACGTCTTCATTGCAATGATGTCCTGCTCTGTGGAAAAAAAAAAAAAAGTAGGATTCCCTTAACAGTATGCAACATAATTCTTTGGATGGTGAACAGGCCTGTCCTGGCTGTCAAAGCCGAAGACTAACAGGCAATCATCTCAGCTCCCCCACACCCAAGCAAAGTAGACAGAGAAAAGGTCGGTTACTCTGGTATTCCTTGTGCAACTAGCTTATAAATCAGTACTTGTGGTGAACCTTTGGACATGGTCAATCCTGCCACAGCCCACAGCAGTGAAACCTTGCTTGCTGAGGACCCCCGACTAATTTAGCTGTGGCCATATCTTGGAATTTGATGCTGTGTATAATCAAGACTCACTGAAAAGCAAACTATAAACAGGCAGCAACCTGAAGAGCTCATCAAATGACTATCATTATCAACCCATCCAATTGTACACAGAGGGAGAGGAGAATGAGGCCCTTCTGCTAGGTTTATCTGGCACCCATCGCTATCCATGTCTGACACACTGCAATGCCAGCCATACATAGTCACCAAACATATGGAAGCCACTGCATTGGACCCCCGAAAAGAAGGAAGCAGCTGAGCTCCCTGGATGGCTGCCTAACCTCTTTGCTTGCGGGATGGTGGCTCAACCCTGACCTCCTCATGATGGCCTACTGTCTCCAGTCCTCCCTGCGCAGCTCTGGGATAAAGCTGACCTGCTGCCATGAGCAGGTCTACCGACAGGGAAGATTTCGCTTTGCTACCATGCAGTCCCCGAGCACCGTACTGCCCCTGATTAAAACAGATTAGGGAAAGCCTGTTGGCTAGCCCACCGGAAAAGGCCAGGAGTAGGAATGGGGGACATGGCCCTGCCCTCATTCTCCATTGCACTCAAGGAGGGACAGCTCAGGCCTTGTATCAACGAAAACCTCTCCCCATACCAGAAAAAAACCTGCCGGGGATGTGCTTCCAACCCCTGCATGCAGCCCTCAACGTTGGATGCGTGACTGACCAAACTGCTGAGCACCAAGATAAAAATATCATGCGGCTCAGAAGCACACCACCATCTCATGGAACCCATGGAAGCGCTATTGCTCACATAGTTGTCCATCCCAGCAGCCTGCTCTGTGAGTGGAGGGAGGGAAGGGGTCTCCCAGATGATCGTGGCAGTCTGCACACTACCCATGGCCAGCAGCAAGGGCCACATTGCTCCAGGGCAATGGGGTGCCAAAGCCATCCAGGAGGGGGAAAAGGGGAGCAAGTCTGCCTGCATTATTGGGGGGTTTCCTCTCTGCTTGGAGAGGGGCCCCCAAGTCCAAGCCATGGGGGAGGGGGAAAACATGGGGCAGCGAGTCTGCCTGTTTGGATGCCCCACCCTCTCTCACCCGCATGTGTCCTGAAGCTAATGTTCAATGTATGTCTCCAAATCCAGCTTGCATCTCAAGACGTGCTTCTCCGGTGATACGCGGATAGGAGGCAGGAAAGGATTGCATGCTCCACCTTGTGGCTGCTCTGCACTCGCTCAACCTGGAGGGAGGAGAGAGCAACAAACCGATCCCCTGGAAGAGCTGGGAAGAGAAGGCACAAACTCAGCAGCAGCAGGGGGTGGGTTGGGGGGTGGGGCAGTAACTGCAGGAGCTAACCCACCCCTCCTCCAGTACACTGAGGACCAGCACTCTCCAGCTAGCAACTACAGAAGGAGACCCCTCTCCGCTGGGTGATAGGAGCGAGTGGGGGGGAGAAGGCCTGTACTTGCAGAGCTGGAGGCCTGCCTCACCCGATGCTGCGCAACTGCTGCACACTTATGCCCCAAAAGCACCGCTGGGCATCTCCCATTGCCAGACGTAGTAAGATGGAAATGAGTCCCCAAACCCACATGAGGAGAGTGTCAACATAGGGAGTGGAAACCTGCTTGATATGGTACAGCAAAGATAATACATAATAAAAGGGGTAAGAGAGACTTGGCCTGCAAAAAACCACCACAAGAAGAGGACGGTGGGCAGGCCACCCCACACCTATGTTGTGGTTGCCAAACCACCCCACCCCCCCCCAAGCTCACCCTGCCTACCTGAACTCCCATCCCTCCCCCACCCCCTCCTGAGGCCCTCCTCTCTATGTCCAGAGGCAGAGCACCACCCCGATTGTGGGATGGGTCAGCTCCTTTTCTCTAGCATCTTGGTTAATGTAGGTAATTAAATGGTTCAAGAGCATTAATTTATCCCAGCCTTCTTAAAGATTAGCCATATAATTAAGTACCTATTGTAGTGCGGTAGGAACTTCCCCTTCACTAAGCAAAGCATTCACAATTTCCAAAATATGGATTGCTAATGTGTCCTTTAAACTGTGAATCAACCATGATGAGCAAGTATCAAGGCTTCTGTTCCTGATATTTACCCAAGAAAACAGGAAGTTTGTTCAGTCTTAATAAATCCAGAATCGGTCTCAAATGCTGGTGTGGGAGAAATTCTCGCTGAGCTCCCTTCAGATAATTCTGACTTTTATTCAGCTGAGTGATTCGATCTGAAGGATGCATACACACACATCCCCATTCAGCCCCCATACAGCAAGTTCCTCAGCTTTGTGGTAGACATGCACTATGACTGCAGAGTCCTCCCCTTTGACCTATCAGTGGCCCCAAGAGTAATTGCGAAGGGCTTAGTGGTAGCAGGAGCTGCTCTATGTCAGCAGGGTGTCTGCATTTTTCCTTACCTAGACAATTGGCTAGTATTGAGCTCATTCCCGCCGTGAGTTCTAAAGTCACTCGATTATTGGTGTAGTATTTCATATCGGTACTTTATGCCTATACCTGCCATTCAAGTGTTTGCTTCAACTCTAAGCATTGTGGAAACCATCATCTGCAGTGCATTGTGGAAGTGCGCATCTCTGCAAAACTGATATGGCAACCCTGGTGCTTCTGTTTTGTTCGGTTTTTGGGGGTTTTTTTATGAATCAAAAATGCAATCAAAATACCAGAGAAACCTGAAACAGGCTAGGCTTTGCAGTTTAGATCAGATTAAATACATTTTTGTGTCTTAGTGGTAAAGAGAGACCACTGCATTTGGAGAGACAGAATGTAAAATGTTCTGTAGACCACCATGCACATATTGACTCGTTTTGTTCATTTATTTGTTGTGCTTGTACCAGGCAACTGAAATACTTTTCTTTCTTTCTTACTTTCCTTTTGTTGTTCCAAAGCATTTGTAGTGGAATTACTGCTGCATCATAGATCAGGCAGCTAATTTTATTTTCCTATTTTCTTTTTTTTCTATTAGATTAGTTAAAAGCCAAAATCTATTTTATTTTTGCTGACCAAGCTAATAGGTTTCCTAAATGCAGTGCTGCATCATTCACTGGAGTCGAACAAAAGCATGTCCTCAAAATACCTCCAACAGACTATTTGTCTGGGTCCCAGAGGTTCTGCACATTTGCTTATTTTGTGGTTATCTACACTGTTGATGAATTCCAAGGGGGGGTACTGTCAGAGTGAATAATGGAGGCCATCAAGACTGCCATCACAAACATTTGATGTTTGTCAGATAATCAGCCAGTAGAAGACAGAAATCTCACATTTTCATTACCCATTCAGACTCAGCACATATAAGATCCTTCCACAAACACATTTTCCAGCGCTTGGAAAACTTTATAGGTCTTTTATCTGACACAAATGTATGTTATATTTTGGAAGCCGAAAAGAAAAGCTAAATTGTCTCTGAAAGCGAAATGTTCCTGAATCAGGAATTTTCAGGGTGAGAAGGCATAGTAAATTTTTTGATTGCATTAAAATGTTTTATGGGAGGCTACAGTAAATCAATGTACTTTTTAATCAACAGATGTGATTGCACTCCTGGATATGTGGGTGAACACTTGTGACATTGACTATGACGATTGCCAAGAGAACAAATGTAAAAATGGAGCACAGTGTACCGATGCAGTAAATGGGTATACGTGTATCTGTCCTGAAGGATACAGGTGAGAATGACGATGAATATTGTGGAAAATCGTGTAAGTGGGACTTATTCAGGAAGCTCCTTGACCTAGTTTTGTACATGCCTGTCTATACCAATTTAAAAGCTTTAAAGAAAAAATTGTAATCACCAAAGAAACAGAAGGCAATTAGCTTACTTCCTTATTTTATTATCTGATTGTGTGCACACAGACAATACAGGACATCAGCTACGACCTAAGATATGAGAGCTCTGAGTGAGGCAGCAACAATTCACACCTTATAAATGATCTTAACAGTGATAACAAGCACTGGACAAATAATGGTCAGCATATCTTGCTGTACATGAATATCTAAAATATTTTAGCAATATTCATTGAATTCCAAGAACTTAATTCATTGTAACTAATACCTCCATATATGGTTATGCATCTGTTACTAAAGATTATATAAATATATAATTCCTAGCATGCTATTGATACGTCATTTTCAATATTTCTGCCTTTAGCTGTTTCTAGCTAGGCCTAAAAGCGCAGTCTCAGTCCTTATGACAGCAGTTAGCATACCCTAATTAAGGATTTCAAGCTGAAAATCCAGACATTTACCACAATATATGAAATAATACAATACCATTGGGTCCATTTTAAGCCACTATGTGGCTCAGCTAGTTAGCCAGATATATTTAGTGGTACAGTTGTGCCACTGAATATAACCGGCTGTCTTAAAGTTAGCCAGTTATGTGTAACCAGCTTTCTCACAGGACAAGCAGGATGGTTGTCCTCACAAATGGGTGACATCGAGGATGGAGCCCACCACGGAAAACTTCTGTCAAAGTTTAAACAGAACTTTGACTGGCCCCTACTGGGCATGCCCAGCAAGGCACTGACCCTGCAGCCAGCAGGGGTCTCCCTTCAGTCTTCTTTTTTCCGCGCAGCAGTTGCCACGCGGTGAAAGGAGCTCTCTAACCACGTTCCTGACAGGAATTTGGAAGTTAATTTCCTAAGAAAATTTGCCCCTCAGGGGTCTCCCTTCGACAAATTTTTAGTCATCTTACGGAACCCGGTAAGTTTTTTGCCTTTTTCCATCGACTACTGTCGATTTTGGCCCTTGAGGCCTGTTGGCACTTACCGATCCCCAGCCTAAATTTTGGCTTCAGGCCATGGCAACGGGGTTCCGCCGTTGTCCGGATTGTACCCGGACTATGTCCATCACAGACCCCCACAGGGTTTGTGTAATGTGTTTGGGTAGTGAGCATGATGTCCTGACTTGCACCAAATGTGCCTTAATGACACCCAAGGGTCGCAAAGCCAGGATGGAGAAGATGGGGCTCCTCTTCCATGCACCCACCCCAACGCCATCGATAGCATCGACGTCATCGGAACCGGCACCGTCGAAGTTGTACCATCATCATCAACCCTCCGGTGACCGTCCGCCATCGATCGCTTCTCGGCCGTCGACTCCCGTCCCTTCCCCGGATGGGCGAGGGGATCGGAAGGAAAAGCACCGCCATCGACGGCACAAGTCTCGGCCTGTCGAGGATCCACAGCCATCGACCTCTGCTCAAGCCGAGCCACCGACAAAGAAGCCGCGAACAGACCGGACACCCTCCACGTCTCGTTCGCCGGCATCGAGGAAACCCTCACCCTCCCGGGGTGCGGGGGCCGTGATCCCACCGGTTACGGTGGTCCCTCCGGCCCTGCCTCAGCCTCCCTCTCCCGTCGAGCCGGGTATGGTTACCCCTGGTCTCCGGGCAGAACTGGACCGGCTGGTCCAGGAGGCCATCGAGAAAGCGATGAAGAAATTGCAACCTCCATCGGCACAGTCTCCGGCACCGGTTCCAGTGCCGCCCCCGACACCGGCACCGGCTTCGCCACCGAGGAGGGAACCGACCACCGAGCCGTTGATACAAGCGCTAGCACCGCTACTGAGCCGCATGGAGGCGCTCATGACGGCCCTTCCATCGGTGATTCCAGTACCATCGACAACACCACCGTCTCCGACTGGATTTTCATCGGCAGGAGAAACACCGTTCCGGATTCCCCCTTCCGGGGTGGTTCCATTGGTGCCTTCTGGTATATCTCCACCGATATATCCTTCGGTTCCATCCATTCCACGCCAGGCACCGATTCCATCGGCAGCACCGAAGCCATCGATGCCATTTCTGGTTCCACCTACGGCACCGATTCCACCTCTGTTTCCATCGATGCCTTCAGAGCCTCAGCCAGGTCCATCAGGGCTACAAACCCCACTTGATCCCTACGATACCTGGGGTGATGATGATGATACATCTTCTGACACAGATTTGCCTTCGCCACCATCTCCTACAGAGAGTAGAAAAAGATCTCCTCCTGAGGATCTATCTTTCATTAATTTTGTGAAAGAGATGTCAGAAGTTGTACCTTTTCAACTACAATCTGAAGCTGATGACAGACACCAGATGATGGAACTCCTTCAATTTCTGGATGCTCCAAAAATCATCGCTTCCATCCCTATACACCAGGTGTTTTTGGATCTGCTCAAGAAAAACTGGGAATCTCCCTCATCAGTGTCCCCAGTTAACAAAAAAGCTGACTCCACCTACCTTGTCCAGTCAGCACCAGATTTCCAAAAACCTCAACTGGATCATCGCTCTGTTGTGGTTGAGTCCGCGCAGAAGAAGGCCAAGCGTCTTAAGCCACACTCTTCTACCCCACCTACCAGGGACAACAAGTTCCTAGATAGTGTTGGACGGAAAGTCTATCATGGAGCTATGTTGATTTCACGCATAGCTTCATATCAACTTTACATGACTCAGTACAACAGAGCCATCCTTAAGCAGATGCAAGACTATGCTGACACGTTGCCAGACCAATACCAACCGCAGCTTCAAGCCCTTCTTCACAAGGGATTTGAGGCAGGGAAGCACGAGATTAGGACTGCCTACGACATATTCGATGCTTCCACAAAAGTTTCAGCCACAGCCATCTCAGCCAGACGTTGGGCTTGGTTAAAATCATCCAACCTTCGCCCAGAGGTTCAGGATCGTCTTGCTGATTTACCCTGCTTAGGCGATAATTTGTTTGGAGAGCAAATTCAGCAGATTGTGGCGGAGTTGAAAGACCACCATGAGACGTTGAAACAACTCTCATCTGTCCCACCTGAGCTGACCTCCAAGCAACCGCAAAAGAAAGACTCTAAGAAGTCATTCTTTCGACCACGCCGTTATTACCCTCCATCGGCCAGGCCTCGTCCAGCTCGATCCTCTACTAGGCCTCAGCCGCGTCAGCCTAGGAAACAAAGGCCTACTGTAGCCCCTCCTCCTGGGCCTGCGGCTGGCCTTTGACTCCCCTGTAGGGAACACATGCCAAACCCCTCTTCCGGACATCCCTGTAGGAGGTCGACTGTACCATTTTCTACAACCTTGGTTGCAGATCACCTCAGATCAGTGGGTGCTAACAATTATCGCACAGGGTTACCACCTCAACTTCATAACTCTTCCGGCAGACTCCCCGCCTCTTCAAGCGTGGAGTCTATCCACCCATTTGGCTCAATTACAACAGGAAGTATCCCTTCTTCTGCAATCAAATGCTATAGAACCCGTTCCTCCCTCTCAACTGAGGCAAGGGATTCTATTCCAGATACTTCCTAATACCAAAGAAATCAGGGGGACTACGTCCCATTTTGGACCTTCGAGCCCTCAACAAATACCTTCAAAAAGAGAAGTTCAAAATGGTAACCCTAGGCGCGCTGCTCCCTCTGCTACAAAGAGGGGATTGGCTGTGCTCTCTCGACCTCAAGGACGCTTATACCCACATTGCGATCACACAATCCCATCGCAAATATCTGCGGTTTCTAGTAGGCCACGACCATTATCAATACCGTGTCCTCCCTTTCGGTCTAGCTTCTGCCCCACGAGTCTTTACCAAATGTCTCGTAGTGGTAGCAGCATTCCTAAGGAAGGAAGGTGTCCACGTCTACCCATACCTGGACGATTGGCTAATCAGGGCCTCCACCCAACAGATGGCTCAATCCTCCCTAAAATTGACAATTCAAACACTCCTTTCCTTAGGGTTTCTCGTCAATTACGAGAAATCTTGCTTAGTCCCGTCTCAAACCTTATCTTTCATTGGGGCAGACTTGGACACCTTACAGGCAAAGGCTTACCTTCCTCTTCAGAGGGTCCACACCCTAATGTCCCTGGCTCGCCAGCTCCAGTCTCAGAACTCTGCCACGGCTCGCCAGTTCCTCATTCTCCTAGGGCACATGGCATCCTCGGTTCAAGTCACTCCCATGACCCGACTAGCCATGAGAGTAACACAATGGACTCTACGACACCAATGGATTCAAGCTTTTCAGCCTCTGTCCTCCATAGTCACAGTCACACAAGCGCTGCGCCTATCCTTAACCTGGTGGACGACTCAGGTCAACCTCCTTCAGGGCTTACCCTTTCTTCCACCGGATCCGCAAGTAATCCTAACCACCGACGCTTCTCACATCGGTTGGGGAGCCCATGTGGACGACTTTCAAACCCAAGGGTTATGGTCCAAAGAGGAAGCCGAACACCAGATCAATTTCCTGGAACTTTGAGTAATCCGCTAATCGCTCCGCACTTTCAAAGATCATCTCTTTCATCAGATAATCTTAATCCAGACGGACAACCAAGTGGCCATGTGGTACATAAACAAGCAGGGAGGCACAGGCTCCTTCCTTCTGTGTCAGGAAGCTGCGCAGATCTGGGCGGAAGCCCTCTCCCACTCCATGTACCTCAGGGCCACTTACCTGCCGGGAGTAGACAATGTATTGGCAGACCAGCTGAGCCGTGTCTTCCAACCACACGAGTGGTCACTCGATCCTCTGGTAGCGACCTCTCTGTTTCACAAGTGGGGTTCTCCCCGCATAGACCTCTTTGCGTCCCCTCAGAACCACAAAGTGGACGATTACTGCTCTCTCATTCGGAGCCAGCACTCTCGGCCGAGGGATGCATTCTCCCTCAAGTGGACAACCGGTCTGCTCTATGCATTCCCTCCACTCCCTCTTGTGTCAAAGACTCTCGTGAAGCTACGCCAGGACGGAGGAACCATGATCCTGATAGCACCTTACTGGCCACGCCAAGTTTGGTTTCCAATACTCCAGGATCTCTCCATCCGCAGGCACATTCCTCTGGGAAAGGACCCGCATCTGCTCACTCAAAACGACGGATGCCTCCTCCATCCCAACCTCCAAGTCTTGTCCCTGATGGCATGGATGTTGAAAGGTTAGTCCTTCAGCCTTTCAACCTTTCAGATTCCGTTTCTCGGGTCCTGATAGCTTCACGAAAGCCTTCCACAAGAAAGTCTTACTCATACAAATGGAAAAGGTACACATCATGGTGCACTTCTCAGTCCCTTGATCCCCTTTCCTGTCCAATCTCCAAATTCTTGGACTATTTATGGCATCTCTCTGAATCAGGTCTTAAAACCTCTTCTATCAGAATGCATGTCAGTGCGGTAGCCGCCTTCCATAAGGGTATTGGGGGTAATCCTATTTCAGTGCAACCCCTAGTAACACGCTTTCTTAAGGGCTTACTCCATCTAAAGCCGCCCTTGCGTCCTCCGGCCCCATCCTGGGACCTTAACCTGGTTCTTGGTCGTCTTATGAAACCTCCTTTCGAACCTCTGCACTCCTGTGACTTTAAATATCTCACTTGGAAAGTGTTATTCCTTTTGGCTATTACTTCAGCTCGCAGGGTTAGTGAATTACAGGCCCTAGTTACCTATCCGCCTTACACTAAGCTCCTGCAGGACCGGGCGGTACTCCGCACTCACCCTAAATTTTTACCTAAGGTAGTTTCTGAGTTTCATATCAATCAATCCATCATACTACCTATCTTTTTTCCCAGGCCCCACTCCAACTCTGGAGAGCAGACCCTGCATACCCTAGACTGTAAACGAGCTCTGGCTTTTTACCTAGACCGTACAGTTTCCCATAAGAAGAGCACTCAATTATTCGTCTCTTTCCATCCTAATAAGTTGGGACAACCTGTGGGTAAGCAGGCTCTTTCTTCCTGGTTGGCGGACTGCATTTCTTTTTGCTATGAGCAAGCTGGCATTCCTTTTCAAGACCGTGTTAAAGCACACTCTGTGAGGGCCATGGCGACGTCAGTGGCACACCTTCGATCGGTGCCGCTTCCTGACATCTGCAAAGCTGCAACCTGGAGTTCTCTCCATACCTTTGCAGCCCATTATTGTTTGGACAAGGCTGGAAGACAGGACTCCATCTTCGGCCAGTCTGTCTTGCGTAACCTTTTTCCAACCTGATGTACCAACACCCTTCCACCTACCCGGTTGGGTGCGGATGCCCTTTCCCAAATTTCTCCTCACTTATTGTGCCTGCTGCACACCGTTGGATACATTTGGTGCAAGTCGGGACATCCTCAGCTCGGTACTCACCCATTTGTGAGGACAACCATCCTGCTTGTCCTGTGAGAAAGCAAATGTTGCTTACCTGATGTAACAGGTGTTCTCACAGGACAGCAGGATGTTAGTCCTCACGAAACCCGCCCGCCTCCCCGCGGTGTTGGGTTCGTTTTATTTTTACTTTCTAGGCACTGCCTGTAGCTTTGAAAATCAGACTGAAGGGAGACCCCTGCTGGCTGCAGGGTCAGTGCCTTGCTGGGCATGCCCAGTAGGGGCCAGTCAAAGTTCTGTTTAAACTTTGACAGAAGTTTTCCGTGGTGGGCTCCATCCTCGATGTCACCCATTTGTGAGGACTAACATCCTGCTGTCCTGTGAGAACACCTGTTACATCAGGTAAGCAACATTTGCTAATTTTAATAATCCCTATAGTCTGCCCAGAATTAGCCACCAAAGTTAAGCAGCAAACGCTGAATATCGGAATTAGCCCCTTTTGCCACTAATTCCGCTCCTCAGAACACCTCTGTCTGCCCACGGAGTGACACCTTCTTATCTAGTTAAATTCTAGCTGGGTAACTAGTTTAGCCGGATGTGGGCGAATATAACTGGGTAAGCCACTTAGATAACTGTTATGTTAACAGTCTACATGGCTTTTGAGTATGGACCTCTATGTGTACATACATATACATACAAATATACAGATATCGGTACTTGTATGTAATTCCTAATATAAATATTTTTGTATTTGTATTCAGTGGCTTGTTCTGTGAGTTTTTACCACCAATGGTCTTACCACGCACCAGTCCGTGTGATAATTTTGAGTGCCAGAATGGAGCCCAGTGCATTACAAAAGTCAACGAGCCTGTGTGCCAATGCTTATCAGGTTTTCAAGGGAGCAAATGTGAAAAATTGGTTAGTGTGAATTTTGTGAACAAAGAATCCTACCTGCAAATTCCATCTGTCAAGGTCCGTCCTCAGACCAACATCACCCTTCAGGTAAGGAGCTCCTGTTCAGACTGGTTACCTGTTTCAGATCAGTGATAGAAATAAAAAGCAGCAGTGCTCTAGAAAGGAAAATCCCAATGGCTGACATTTTGGGTTTAGAACGAGGCTTTGTTAGGATTTTCTTCTAGGTCAGACTTTGACAACACAATTTGAACTTTTTTTTTCCTTTGTTACCTGCAAGTTCATTTCCTTTACTACTTTCTTGTTCGTATCCATTTAAGAAGTTATCAACTGAGAACTGCAGAGGCATTACTGCCAAACTCAGTGCCTTCTGAGAAGCTATGGATAAGTGCCAAGAAACAATGACCACTCCTTGTTTGTCATCTCCTCCAGAAAATTTGCATTTGCATATTTTCAACCATTGTTCTGAACAAGTGGCGTGTTAGATGTTCATTAGATCTGATAGGTGGGGAGATGTTCTTTAGACCTGATAGTGATCTTAAGGTCATTGGTGTTAAAGCTATAATTGGGGGTGGGGGGGGGGGGGAATGACTAGCTATCACATATGGAAACCTTTTTTCTCTTTCAGAAGTTGGTTTTTTTTTTCCATTGAAATTTTATTAGGTTCACAGATCAAAAGCAGAAAGTGTAAAAGCCAAACATTAACAACATTAGCATTGAGATCACCCTAGTACAACAGTACATACAACTAATCATAAACAACAAATACCCCATCTGCAACCCCTATTTGAGGTAATAACAAATCTGGTGGCCTGTTGAGATGTACAGAGCCTAAAAAGAATATAACATATCACCCCCCCCCCCTCTGCTGATATGGGTCAAGAAGCAAAAAACTTTAATAAACAAAGCCTACCTCCCGGTTATAATGGGATGACATAAAATAAAAGCTAGTAAATTAAATTGCCACCTTAGAGGTTCACCGACCAATATAAGGAGACCACACCTGTTCAAAACTTGCACATAACTTTTGTTTTTGGCAGCAGTGATCTTATGTATGCAATGAACTTGTTCTATCCAATTTATAACATCAACTAGCTGAGGGACCCCAAACTCCCACCACGTTTAACAATTTCACATCTAGCAGCAACACAAACAGAATTTCCTTTTTGAAAATGCAGGGGAGCCAGGTATTTTATAAATATGTGACATCCCTGTACAGACTTTTTCTCTGCTGTCCTAATCCCACCCACTTTTCTCCTGGTAAAAGTGGCGCTCATAGCTATCTGCACTGGGGTGGGGAGGGAATGCAGTTTTCAGACATTTGTATACAGGTAAGCTTGGGAAAAGTATCCTCTGTATTTTAAGTAGGTTAGATAACTCCTACTATGTATCACTTTATAAAAGCAAATAGAAGTCAAAACTGAACTTATTAATTTGCCTGGAAAGCACAGGTAAGTGATACATCATTAACTTTAACACTGGTAAATGTAATTTGGTCTTTTATAAATAGTGTATGTAAATACAAGGAATAATATAGAATGTGTACCCTATCAGGTTTTGAATTTGTGGTTTAGTTGTTTGATCCCTGAAGGAATGCTGATGGTTGGGAAAGGCACACATGGGAGTGGGGTAGATGCCGCACCATTTAGAGAGGAGTGTAATAGAAGATCCTCAGCTACCAAATGATAACAATCAGAGACTAAGAAAATGTGGCAGCAAGATACAGAAATTGTTCCATTTCTTTTGGGTGTCGCTGGCCTGATTTAAAAAAATTTCCAGCTGCCTCTAGACGTGTCTGTGTACATAACACTCTGTGAACTCCAGAAGGAAGCTGTCTTTGGCACAATGTAAGCATTCAGAAGGGCATTAACAGTAAATTTGAGAAATTGAGATTAGACTTGACATACCCTGGTTTGAGCAAGGTTCATTCTTGTCAAGATATGTGCAAAATGATCCCATCTGCAGAAATTTCCCTGAGTGTATTTGTGTAGAACTAGCAAAACTGAAAGTGTGGACCAAGAAATGGGGCCCAAATGGGTGCATCCTATTAAAGAAGTTTGTAGCAGTTTTGGCAGATCTGCTGAAGGATTTGTTCAGTAGATCTTTGGAGACAGGAGTCATGCTATTACTGCAGAGAAATGGTGAGTGTTGTCCTCTCTTCATAAAAGCGGTAACACAGAAAGAGACTGAGAACTACAGGTGGTGGGAAAATGAAGGGAAACTCTGCTGAAGGAAAGAGGTAGATAAAGTATCTGCAATCCAGTGGTTGTAGGATCTAGGGGCAGCATGGTTTAACCAGAAGGAGATCTTGACAGGCAAATCTGATTGTTCTTCGATTGGGTGACTAGAGAATTGAATCAAGGCTGTGCACTTTATGTGGTTTACTTGGATTTCAGCAAAGCTTTTGATACTGTCCTACATAGGAAACTCTTACATCTGAACAGCCTGGGGGTGGATCTCAAGGTAGAGGATTACATTTAAAAACTGGTTGAATGATAAATGATAGAGGGTAGTTGTAAATTGAATTCCTTCTAAGATGGGTGATTAGTATAGTACTAATCTCCTCGATCTGAAGCCAGTTCTGTTGAAGATCTTTGAGTGATGTCGCAGAGGGTTTAGAAGGAAAAAAATTTATATTTTTGTAGATGACATGAAGATTTGTAACACTGTGGATATCCCTGAGAGAGTAGAGAGAATGTGGTGCAAGCTAAGAGAGCTCAAGGAGTGGTCTAATACTTGATTGTTAAATTAATTACAAAAATGTGGTGTCATGCCTTTGAGGTACAGAAATATGAGGAAGTAATATATGAAACAAGATGAGCCTACTAGTGGAGAGATTTAGGGTTGACTAGTATCTGATTTCAAGGTAGTGAAATAGTATGTAGTGTTCAGAGGCAGAGGGATCCTAGAGTGCATAGGAAGAGGAGTAACTTGCAGTAAAAATTGTTATAATGGATATTTTTATCTACTCTTCTGTTGTGGCCAAGCACCATTGTATCTTCCTCTGACTCAAAGATGAATTTAAAAAAAATAATGCCTCTGCATAGATTGCTGGTGAAAATTCACCTAGAATATTGTGTTCCATTCTGGGGGGTCATATCTCCAAAAGGCTATAGATAGGCTAGAGGTAGTTCAGAGAGAGGTAACCAAAGCAGTGTGGGGTCTGCACCAAAAGCCACTTAACATGAATGCCGAAGAAGAAAGGATAGATGGTGAGATGTGATAGACACACGTATGTACCTGAAACGTATTAATTATAATAATAAAGCTTTTATTCCTTGCATACTCCACAGTTTGAGAAGTCACAAAACAATATACATATTAAAAACAAATCAAATACAACAAAGACCTTGAAACAATGATCAAAACTAAGGCATAAATATCAAGAGCCAAATAGTAATGCACATATAAAACTTTTTCATTGGAAAATAAGTTGCAGAACCTAGTGGTCATGATATGACGCTCCAAGTGAGTAGATTTGGGAACAATGTCAGGATATGTTTTCTCACCAAAAGGTTGGTAGATGTCTGGAATGCCCTCTTGGATTGTGTGATGAAGTCTAAAAAGGCATGAGATAAATACAGATGATCCTTGTGTTCAAAAAATGAAGTATGGTAGAAACATGAGCTAGTGACACCACAGGCCATGGGGGTAGCCAGTTGGGGTAATCTGACTTCTAAGAAGGCATTAGGGTGGCCTGCAAGGAGCAGCAGTTATTACCCTAATAGCGATGGTATATTTATATTTGGCTTCTGAGAAGGCTGAGGTAACCTTTGTGGGTGATGATTGTTTTTAAATCCATACTTCAATGAGCACAGGGAGGCTTGTTGATCGTTAGGAAACATGGTGCTAACATATATGTATTGGATTAAGTGTTGGTCTTGTAAGAATCAGCGGAAGATAACGAAGCCTGAAATGACCTACCAGTAGAAAATAATGGAGGCTAGTACTTTTTAACTGCTTCTGGGCATAATTGTCACTGATATGGAGGACAGTGTTAGGAAAAGAAGGTTCAGGTAAAAGACATGTGAGTAGGAGAAGGGAACTGGAGTTGAGTTGTATAATGGTACTGTATGTTTATCTACCCAAAGTGGAAGAATCTCTCAACTGAGCTGACTAGATGAGCGTTTTCTGCCGTCATTTACTATGTTACTGTGCTTCCTAAAATAAGTTTAGTTAGGGTCTCATCTTCTCAGAAGTGTTAATTTTTAGGATATCTTTTCTCCTGCTTTGTGTGGTAATGTATAAATCATGTGTACACACAGTCTTTCTCAAAACTCAGTATACAACTGTTTTTTGATGATTTTTATGACCAAATGGTAGTGATTTTTCATTTTGCGTTATATTTTCTTGTCTTCTTTTCTTATGTATTATATTATGAATGCACCATTGTACTCCACTCAGCACAAATTTGTCTCCTATGAGTGGAATACAAGTATTTTAAATGGTTGAGGTAGATGCAAATAAATAATTCATTTATGAACCTAACACACCTTACGACACACGTTTTACGGAAAGTTTTGTGGATATTCATGTTTGTCATCTCAACATTTTTTTTTGTAGCTATCACATGATTAGCTCTGTTATACAGGATAGTTAGATTTTAATCTCTCCAAATGTTTTATATGACAAATTTGACACATTTTTCAAAGAATGTCTTTTAGATGCTTAGTTTTATAGACAAATTTCTGCAAACCAAACATTAATCTGTGCAAAATTAATTTGTCTCTTTCTGTGCCACAATATAGCATAGAGCCAAAAACATTTTAAGAGCCATCGTCTCTATTTTTCATGCTGCCTACTTAAGCTGGGCAATCTATTTAAAAAAAAAAAAAAAAAAAGAGGGGGGCCAGCTCTGTGGCTTAGGCTGTAGCTCTGCACACCTTGGTGAAGGAATCCAGGTTCAAGTACCTTATCTGTTCGGGCCAGTCTGTGGCTTAGCCATGGGTGGACTGTGCCCCCTCAGTTTTGGCTCAGGCCCTCACCCCTCACAGCAGGGTCATGTCTCATCTGAGTCAGCCTCTTAAGGGTTCAAGACAGAGGGTTTGGAAGCATTGGAATTACTGCCAGTCCATGATCCCCTGTGCCTTTAAGGGGGTTTACTTGAATGGGAAGTTCTTGAGCCAGACGTTTGAAGCCATCAGTCTTTCTGTTTACCTTTGGCAGGTAATTATTTATCCCCTCTCTTCTCAGCACCTTAAAAGTTCAGGAATGGCTAGGAAGGATGGAAGCCTATTTGTATAATTGTTCTTCAGCATCCCGAGAGATTAACCTTTGTATATAGTATCTCCCATAACCACAAAGGGGGAGAGTAGGAAGAGTGAGAAACAGCAGAGAAGAAAGGAGAGAGTGAAGAAAGACAGAGAGAGTAGTGTTGTCAGAAATTAAAAAGGGTTTGTAGCCACTGCTGTGATGATCCACACGGGGTAGGGTAAGGTATGGGGATGGGGCGAGGCAGCTGGCCACAGTGCTCACCCATATTAACCTTGCCCCCTCTCCCCAAAATAATTTCAGGTCTGGCTCTACTTCTGGGATCATTCAGGCCTGAGTGAGCCATAAATGGGCTGTGATTAGGCTTGCAGAGAGAGGGAAGAAGACTGCTGATAGTATGACAGCCAGTGATAATTTTCATGGAAAAAAAAATAGTACCTAGTTAGAACCAGTGGCAGCCTCCACCTCCCACTCCAGCTACAATGGGGAAAAAGAAGCAAATTCGAAAAGGTTCTAAGTTGGCAACCTGGCAGAAAATTACCACCAGGTGTCTGCTGCTTTAGGCAATGAGTGGTGCCGCAGGTGTGCCTGAAAGGAGGCACTGCCCCAGCCTTTGAGCTTTGTCTCCAGGTCATGCCAGCTTAGAGTGAGGAGGAAACTGCTGATCATGAGAAAAAGACAAATAGGAGAAAGTGCGGTAATAGCCAACAGCAAACCAAACTGAGCACAAGTATTGAACCAGAATGGTCCCATGCACTTTAGTAGTCGTCATAAAAATAAATACCAATATTCATAGTGCACCACTGTAGGAATGGGCAGAGAAATCTTGCTTTAGAGAGAGCATAGGTCATCCAGGACCTTGAAGTTTAGCACATGTAGGATTTTGTTTCTCAGGGGATTTGTGAGGATAACATTCAGAATACTGCATAGCATTCAGTTTATTCTGTAACATGAATACTTTAACCTTTCTTATGCTCCCTTGGCATATCTGCTTGTGTGTGTTTCATTTCTAAATGTTATTTTAGTAATAAAGCCTGTTTTAAAATATAATTAGGACATATTTTATTTAGTATGCCTAGCCATAATAAATCTTAGTACAGTAATGGGAAAAGGGCAGGCAGCCCATTTTATGTCTTCTGTTCTACTTGGGGTTGAATTATTTGTTGGATACATTTAATTTTTTCTATTTAACTTGTTTTCTCTGCAGGTTGCTACAAATGAGGACAGTGGGATTCTCCTGTATAAAGGTGACAAGGACTATATAGCAGTAGAACTGTATTGTGGGCGAGTGCGTGTCAGCTATGCCACAGGATCCTATCCAACCTCTGCAATTTACAGGTGAACAACCAGCTATAATAAAACACCAAAGCAGAAGACATAGCTAACTCCATGTAAAAATGGTGACTCTATATGTCAAATAAAATGAACAAAAATTAGATGACCAAAGCAAGTTAATATATTCACTGTTCTAAAAGTGTATAAAATGCTTAATGTTTGTATGTGTGTATACATTTGTATTTTTAAATTAGGTAATCTGTTCCTTCTCCGTTAGAGAGAAGGAACCGTTAAGTATGGGCAGGTATCATTGGGTATATCATGATTAGGTTAAATTTATTGTTTTATGACATTTTTTAATGGTTTATATTTTACTGTAATATATATTGTTGATATGATTGTTTATTTTGATTTATTGTTGTATTATGTTTTTGATATGTTGTTTTATTGTACTACACATTGAGTATGGGATTTTTCCTGCATAAAGGCGTGTCCCAACCAAGAATAGGAAAGAATAAATGTGTGTGTATATATATATATATACTGTATATGTAGAGAGATTATATATGTCATAAACATACCATCAGGAGTGCCAGGAATATTTTTTTGTTTAACATAGATATGATTTAAGGGAAAACCATTATTGATTAGGATTTTACCAGTAGATTAGTGCTCTTCTCATTTGTGTGGAATGCTGGATAATGCAACAGGTGCATGCTGACTTGCAAAATCAATGCATACAACTGTCTTATACATACTATCTTATATACTGTCTTATAATGCTACAAACCTGCTATATGTTCTTAGCATTCATCGTTAGATTCAAAATACATGTGAAAGACCCATTAAAAATCCTTTGCAATAGTCTGTGCCATTGAGCAGCTGTTCTATCCAGTATGTCAGGAAACCTGTACACTAGCTTGATTTTAGCTGAGTAAACTGGAGTAGGACATCAGGAAATCTTTTTAACTGAATTTGCTATAGTAGAATTCCATTGTATAGATATAAAAAGAGCAATGGGAAGGATCAGTGGATTGGCAGAAAAATGTAAAAAAGGAATAACACAAACACAGATTCTCAATGTGGGCAAATACATCCTTGAATATCCACATGCATAATAACTTAGCAAGTGATGGCAGATAAAGACCCAATAAAGACAAAGATCCAGACTGCCCATCAAGGGGCTGAGTCATTACTGCCACTCAATGAAGGTAGGATACCCCCATTCAGAAATGTTACATCTAAACATAGCAATAGGTTACCCCTTTACTTCATTCTCATCCTCTAGTCATTAGGGATCCTCCACGTTTATCCCATGCCTTTTTGAATTCCATTACCATTCTTTCTTTACCTTTTTAGTGCAAATTTTTGTGCACCGAACCTTACAACTTTGTAAGGTTTTAGCAGTCAAAAACATGCATTAAATTTAGGACATCATGCATATGCTATTTAAATGAAAGGATTAGCCATTAATACTCCATTGCAGGGAGAAACATTAAAGCTATGTCAATATGGTCCCAGACCTGGAGTTTCCTGGGTGTAAGGGTCCTGAGGCAGAGTCCTCCTGGGCTTAGAGGGTCCTTGGCTGGACCAGAGAGCCTCCAGCTTTTTAAAGTCCACTTTTTACTTTTCTACAACTTTAGCCGTGTGCCTGAATGATGTAAAAAGATGTGCTAAGCATCACATTTGATTACATTGAGCTCTGTGTGCGAATCGTTAGATTGCCTTGAGAGCTTAACATTTGAATTGAAGGATATGCCTAACATGTAAGCAAAGACATTTAATTTGTACTCCCCAAGCCTGTTATGCTGTTGGCGTGTTTTATTTTTCTCACTTGGTTTCAGACGAGTCTAAAAATGCTTCCTGCGTAAGGAAGAGAAGATTAAATGAATGTAGATTTTTAATGCTACTTTTTTATGTTGCAGTGTTGAGACGATAAATGATGGAAATTTCCATGTAGTAGAATTGATAGTCATGGATCAGACTTTGTCACTGTCTATTGATGGAGGAAGCCCCAAAGTCATTACTAATTTGTCTAAGCAATCTACACTCAGTTTTGACTCCCCTTTTTATGTCGGAGGTAAGAGAAGGTTAACTTTCAAAATATGTTCTCCTCCAGATTCTTTGGAAGTAAGTGGTAAACTGCAAGAGATTGTTTTGAAGGTTCATGGCCAGGAGTGAATCACAAGGCAGTTAATCCTTCCATAATCTTGTTCTTAACCATTACTGTGAGTGTCGGGAGGATAGTATATCTATTATAGAACAAACTTGAATTGACTGTTTAAAAATCAATACCGTAATTTGCTCCAGGAGTGACTGATTTAGTGAACCAATCAGTTTCTTAAGCTCTGTTCGCAAGAGTTTTGCCCATTTAGTAGCAAAAGTCTTTTAAAAATATTACCCCTGGTGAGCAGCAATTTATTTTCTCATCACTGTTTATAATAATGATCTAGCTGAATAAGTATGACATGTATTCATGTTTGAATGTAAACCGAGGTGATGTTTTTTACGTACCCCGGTATAGAAAAATCTATAAATAAATAAATAAATGTACAGTGTACATTCTGATTGGCATTGTTACAGTACGATTATGCATTTATATGAAATTCTTTCATGTTTCATGTCAAACGAAACTTGAAGCTTTGGGCTCACGTGCTTTCCCTTATCAAAGATGTGCAATGATCAATATATGGAGATGGTTCTAAAGAGGCCAATATTCATTAGGCCAGGTAGTGGACAAGTTATCCGGCTAAGATTAGCAGAATAACTTATTCCATATATTCAACAAGATAAACGCATATAGCCGGGTTACTTTAGGCCTAACAGGCCAGTGTTTAAATATAGCCGATTAAGCCTAAAGTTGATCAGCCTCGTGTGGCTGGATAACTAGCTACTTTCCCGGATATCTTTTGAAGATATCTGGCCAACTAGTGCTATTTACTAAAATAATTACAATACAATCGTGGACCTCCCAGCCCAAATCGCCACTCCTGAGCATCAGCCATCCGCTACCCCAGACCCCTCTCCCAACCCCTTCATCATGTAAATTAAAATTAAACCACGATGCCGGGCCTGGCTCTCCTCCTTCCTTCCACCCTCGCTAAATAGAAAATCTAAATCCCATCTACTGCCCCCCCCCCCCCCCCCCAGCATCTGATGCCATCCCGTCCACCCACCCGGTACTTTCACCGCGCCATTTCTTCCACCAGGAGCAAGAACTGGCCCATTTAAGGTACAGGGTGGGAGGGCGTCAGATGCTGAGGGTGGCTAGAATATAACCGAATAAGGTCTGTATATAGCTGGGTATGCTGTTTAGATGGATAACTGTTAGATTATCCATCTAAATGGCTTTTGAATATGGACCCCAACATGTTCTATCTGTTAATGTTAGATGGAAACAAGTTTTAAATCAGTCAAGAGAGATGCATTATTGAGTCAAAATGAGTTCAAAGAAAGTTCGTATGAGAACTGAAGTTTTGCTGGTTAGTATATGCTATTGGATGGATGATGGCTCCATGGCAGTGCCCGGTAGATCTGAATTTGATTCTGTTGCCCGGCTTCTGCTCATTAGACAGTCCAGGCTTAAGGATGCATGCAAAGGGATACAATTTGCCTTTTGTTTGGCGTGCAGCTCTTTTGAAATTAGCCATTCCTTACTTTCCTTTAAGGCCCATGGAGGTAATTTTAAAAGGAGTTATACATGTAAATGTAACATACTATCGTAACAAATTAAAAAAGCCATTTATACACGTAAAGGGCACTTAAACGTGTGTGTAACCTATGGACAATTCAATGATATATATCATAGCAATTTTCAAAAGCCCATGTACATGGGTAAAGTGCATTTACATGTGAAAACCCAATTTTAAGTGTAGAAAGCTCTTTAAAATCAGGACCTGTATTTCTAAAGCTATTTTAGAAATGCAGATACCTTATCTGCATGCTGCTAGAACTGTAACATGGTTTTTGTGAACAATTAGAGTTAACTGCTATATTTTTATTATTAGCCATTGTAGTTATTCCCATAATTGTTATTGTACATAATATAAAATGTAATATAATGTAATATAATGTAGTTTGGCATAGCACCAGTCTAGGATCTAGCTAATTTATTCAGATTAGGTTACATAGAGTGAGCACTGTTTTATGTATGTTGATGCAAGTCAGTTATTAAAAACCTCATCAAGGAGTGCCTGGTGACTCTGTGCTGTGTAGTAGCATGAAAAGGAATTGGATTTGATTCCCAAACCAGGACTCTGGCTCGACTGGGAATGATACAGAAAGAGCATTGACAGTCCCTGGGTGGGGGGGGGGGGGGGGTGTGAGGGCGCAATCTGCTGTTACTCAGTGATGACATCTGGTGGCCAAATTTAAGGTCCTTATTGACCGGGTTCCAGAGAAGGCCACCATTTGTATCCCCTAGTTGAGGACACTTGCTGTGATGATTAGAATGAGTTTGGAGGGGTGTACAGAAATAGGGGGACCTGGGTGGAGTCTCTGGGAAGTTGCAAATGAAGGCTCATGGTACTGTAGCCTAGTGGGGAGAGGCTGGTTCCAATTGAGCCAGAGATCCAAAGAAATGGGGAGAAACTACCAGGACCAAAACAACAATGGGGTAAAGAATTCAGTGCTTGAGTAAGAACATCTGTTGCATAAAAGTTTATATCATATTTCGTATTCTAGGCATGCCTGTCAAAAATAATTTTGCTGCTTTACGCCAGTCACCTACTCAAAATGGCACCAGCTTCCATGGCTGCCTCAGGAATCTCTACATCAATAACGATCTCCAGGACTTTAAGAAGGTGTTGCTGCAAGTGGGGATTCTTCCAGGTTGTGAACCATGCCATAAAAAGGTGTGTGTGCATGGGACCTGCCATGCCACTAGCCAGTCAGGTTTTACCTGTGAGTGTGAAGGAGGGTGGACAGGACCACTTTGTGATCATCAAGCCAATGACCCCTGCCTTGGAAACAAGTAAGTCATTTAATAACTGAAATAATGAATTTATTACATCTGAAATTAATATTCATTCGTTGCCCATTATATATGATTTATATGATTACTTGAGATTTGATGATTGGCCACATTTTGGATCAACGGGATTGCAGTGCAAAGGGATGGCATATTTTGGGTAATTTTGAATGTTTATTACCTTTTGGATCACAATTCATGATCATTTTTGTGTTTAACCAAAAAATAATCCAGAAAAACTGTCCCTTTAGGTATTATAGCCAACTCCCCCTCCCTACACCCAAAATGGGATCATGCCTTCCTCCTTGGATTTTGACCCCGAACATGCAAAGAAATGTCCCTTTGTTAATGTTCCTTTTTCTTTTTCTCTGTATTATAATTGCAAAAAATGTATTCATATTTGAAAATATTAAACTAGTTCTGATTGTAAAATGTAGTTTAAAAAGTAATATTTAATTTATAGGATCCTACTGCTATACTTAGATTTGTACCTTTGACAAAAAAATAATATAATATATATCGAGCCCAATGTAAATCCATAAAGAAGAAAAAGCTATTTTTTAAACTTTTCTTGTGTCACTAACATCTTATGAAAGCTTGGTACAATGCTATCCAGTAGTAGATAGCACCTATCGCCCATCCATTTATTCTTTATCACCCAGCTGAAAGATACCGTACCAGCAATCAGATATCAATGTTGTGTTTAAATCTGTTTACTGGGGCCAGCCCCATGGTTCAAGTCATAACACTGTATGGGGCTTGGATCGATTCTCTCTGGTCTAGTCATGCAAGGACAGCAACACACTTGATCGTGTAGAGGGAGGGAGGATGGGGAGATGGGTATCCTGTTGGTTCTAGAGCATCATAGAGGGATTGTCTCATAGGACCCCTCCATCCAGGCTTGCAAGAGTTCCTGGGAAGTTGGAGTCTATAAATAGGAGGGAGAAAATAGGAAAATCCACCCCAACTCTTGATCTACTTTGAATTAACTGAAATCAATTATGCTTGTTGATCAGTCTTACATCTTTCTACAGCTGGGTTACCATGGAAAAACAGAAGAACTGAAGCATCAGACCATGGAACTATTGTTCGCCCTTCCTGGCTTTTATCCTATTAGTCTTTCTCTCCTCCACCTTTTAATACTGTACAAAATACCAAGTATATCAGTATTGCCTAGGGGGATAGGATCCCCACCCAATGCCTACCGTTAACTTGGGGCTCACTGCTGAAGTGGTGCCTGAAGCTCTCATCCATCCATCTGTTGTAAACAATAAATGCCTCCATACTATTTCAAACCCTAATTTGCCCAATGAACTGAGATCAGAGATAGGACTCTAATCTTGGTCTATCTACATTATAGCATGTAAACTAGCCCTTAAATTGTTATGATCTGTAAAAGGGAAGATATTGGTAAATTGTCATAGGCTAATAAGGAGCCATCCTTCCTACATTGTACTAGGGGTTACCATTTGCTTTCTGCTAGACTTCTGTTTGCATCTAGGGGAGCAACACTGCATTTTGTAACAGAATCATTAAGAGGACGTATGTAAGCCTGAGAGATTCTAGGAACCCTTTATCTTCTGAAAGACCTCAACACAGCTTGTACAATTTTTGAAGAGTAAGAATAACTTGTGAGTGGGGCAACTATCAAACTCAGCTTTCCAGTGTCAAACAGCTACTTCCTTTTCTTTATCTGCTGATATGACAGCAGTAACGTAAACCAAGAAATAGATATGCTTCTATGTGATTTTCAAAAGAAAATAGAGCAGCTATCCATAGTTTTTCAGAAGAGATGTCAATGTGTAGTTTCCCATTGAGTTCAGATGAGTGGAGAGGACAAGTATCTTAATTGTTTATGCAGGTAATAGCAATTTGCACACACAAATTATCTGTGTGTAAATTGCCCTCCCTCAAGGTGGCTAACTGCCTGTAATTGTAATTGCATTTAGGGAGATGTTCCTGGGGCATGTTTTGGATGGGAATGGAAAATCCCACTGCAATGTTGGGCAAGTCTCTTTACCCTCCGTTGCCTCAGGTACAGACTTAGGGCCACATTCATTAAGGCTTTTCTCCCATTTTGTGTTTATGGGGAAAACCCCTCAGTGACTCAGGTACTTAGATTGTAAATCCTCTGGAAACAAAGAAATTCCTACAGCACCTGAACATAATCTGCTCTGAAGTGCCCAAAAAGCAGTGTATATAAATCAAATAAATAAACTAAATACGTAGATTGCATTTTCAAATGGTCGGCTGTTTCCTGTGCAAAAACTACCCATAAAAAAAAATCAGGTACAAATGTCTGCAGCACAAAATTTCAAAGTGAAATACTTTCTCTTTGAAATCTGGTGCAAAATCCAGTGGGGAAAAAGTTCCCATGGGTTTGGCCCCAAAGCAGATAGTCAGCAAATCATAGCATCTCACTGTCCCCTATAGGCAGTGGGAGAAGGGGGAGTTATCCCCCCTCTTCTCCCTTCAGTGGGAAGGGGTGGGGACGATCCCTCCTGCCAAAATCTCCTCCTCCCTCCCTCCTCACCTCTATTGCGGCTCCTGAAGATGGAGAGAGCAGTGCAAGGGCCTTCAACATCCCTTATGTGCTGAGGGACCCTGCAATACCTAAGCCCCTTGCATGGGTTTCCATGGTAACGGGAAGCCCATGTGGGAGGAAGGGTTGGGGAACCACAGGATCCATCAGCACGCAAGGGATGTTGAAGGCCCTGAGCTTCATGTTTCATCCTCTTTAGATGCGGTAGCAGGCATGGGAGCAGCAGTGATGCTCCGGTGCCTGTAAGAATGTGGCGCCAGAGGCAGTTGCCTACATTGCCTATCCCTAAATCTGGGCCTGCTCAATGAGATATTGCTGGCTCTGTTTGGAACGACTTTAAGCTCTGTTTGTGAGCAGATTCCACAAGTTTGGTGCGGTTCTCATACTTCAACCTGGTATCCCCTGTCTACTGGTGTTCCTCAAGGTTTATCGCTTTTGGCTACCCTTTTAATGTTTACATTAGTCCAATCTGTAAACTTTTAGCAGGACTAGGTTTACATTACAGAATCTATGCTGATGATGTGCAGCTTTTCTTTCCTATTACATCATCTAATGCACTAACCTTACTGACAATATACCTTAACGCCATGGAGTGCTGGCTAAGAAATAATAAACTCTCTTAAAGTTCTTAAAATGGAAATCCTTACTTTAAATAGATTTCCTCAAATGGATGTTCCTGTGAATTTTCTATTTGACAATGTTAAAAAGTCCAATTGCCACAGAGATGAAAAAGTTTGGGACTCCTGCGCGATTCTGACTTTTCATTTAAAGCACAAGTAAAAGCTGTGATGAGAAGCACACAAGCCATGTTTCAGTGCTGGCAATTTTCAGACTGTGCTACAATTGCTGGTCTTGTCAAAACTTAAATCACTGCAGTTCCATCTGTCTTGGCCTGCCTAACTTGATGAAAGCATTACGGCTAATTCAAATCTCAGCAGCTCGAACTTTGACTAGAACCACCCGTAATGAACGTATTTCCGCAGTGCTGTATCACTTCCACTGGGTGCCAATTCAGTGGTGAATAAAGTACAAAATTTTAATTCTGATTCTCAAAGCAGGTAGTGATATGCCACAGTGCACAAGGGCGCTTTTTAAGATCCTCAAGCCTGTCTGAGGTTAGCTGAAAGCTGTTTGTTAGATGTGCCATCCACTCGTACTGTTTGGTTAGCCGAATATCAAGAAAAATCTGTTGCAGTTGCCAGTACCCTAATTATGGAACTCAATCTCAGTAAATCTCCGGAAAGAATTTTGCCTTGCATCATTTAAAAAGTAGTTAAAACCTTTTAATTTTATAGAGGCTTTTAAGCTATAGCAGTGAAGCACTTCACTTGCTAACTATAAATTATAGAAATTACAACATGCTTTGTATAGGATTGTTTCAATATTTTGCTGCTAGGCAGGGTTTTTATAGTAAGTTCATACATTTTGTGGTATTTATTTTGTGCTTATTTGTTTTCCTTTGTGTACATATATAAACATATATATCTCTGTTTTCACTTGGAAGCCATTGAGAAATAGGATTGTGCTGAATACAAATATGTTAACATAAAATTGCTCCCATGTTCATTGATTGATTGATTTTTGTATACCGTTGTTCAGTGTAGCCATCACAACGGTTAACAAAGCAGAGCATATACAAATAATCATGCAAGTAAATACAGTATTTGATAAAATATTAAAACAAGAACAATATTGCTTATTAAAAAGAAAATATAGTACAATCTTAAAACAGGAAATGATATTATTCATAATAAGAGCAAGTTAAATTTAAGCATAAAGGAAAATATATATATTAAAAGTACTCTTCATGATTTTATACAACAAAAAACACAAAAAAATCTTCTCTACTATAAGCATCGGTTGTTTCAATTTGGTAATAAGACAGGGAAATTATTAGCTGGATTAGTAAAGTCATGGGAAGGAAAATCATATGTTAAAGTATTAAGGGATTCAACAGGACAAATAAAGACATCCACTAAAGATATTGGGAAAATATTTACAGATTACTATCAAAAATTATACTCAGTGGATACAGACTATCACCCAGACATTCATAAGTACCTTTCTAAGATAAAACTCCCCCGGGTAAATAAAATGGACCTATCATTAATTAATGCTCCTATGGGAAAAACAGAATTGGAATTGATCATTAAGGATTCTGCTTTAGGTAAATCTCCAGGTCCAGATGGATTCACGTATGAGTTTTACAAAGTCATGTCTGATTTAATTAGTAGTCCTATTAAAAAAGTATATGATAGGCTTTCTTCGGATGAATTACAAACTTGGCAGGAGAATAAAGCAACTATAGTAGTACATCCTAAGTCTAATCGAAACCCAGAGTTACCTGGTTCTTATAGACCTATATCCCTTATTAACTGTGATCTTAAAGTAATGATCATTACTAAACTTATTTCTCCTTCTCAAGTGGGGTTTGTCAGAGGTAGGCAGGCAGTAACAAATGTCCGCAGAGTTCTGGCATCTATTGCCTTCTCAGAAAAATTACATTTGAATTCTCTTATAGTGAGCTTTGATGCTGAGAAGGCTTTTGATCGAGTGAACTGGGTATTTTTATTTGAAGCCTTGAACCATTATGGATTTCAAGGCTCCTTTATTTCATTTCTAAAAAATTTATATAATCAGCCAAAAGCTAATATTTGGGTAAATGGGGAACTTTCATCAGACTTTACATTGTCTCGGGGTACTAGGCAGGGTTGTCCCTTGTCCCCTTTATTATTTGTATTATCTTTGGATCCTTTATTACGTATCTTGGAGGATAATAAGAATATAGAAGGGATTAAAATGGGATCGGCAAAATTCAAATTAGCTGCATTTGCGGATGATCTCTTGTTGCATTTGATAAACCCCACCAAATCTCTTCCAGTTGCTCTTCATGTGATTGAAGAATATGGTCTTTATGCAGGTTTTAGTTTAAATCTCGATAAATCTGAGGCCATGGTAATAGGTCCTGATGCATCTATACCTTGGTATGGGAAATTCCCCTTAAAATGGACAAATGATAAATTAAAATATTTAGGTATTTGGATTCCAAAAAGCCTTTCCAAGCTATATGACTTAAATATATCTCCAATGCAACAGAAAACTAACAGCTTTTTAAATGCTTGGCACTGTTTCCCACTCTCTCTTATTGGAAGAATACACTTATTGAAAATGACATTATTACCACGTTGGCTGTATGTACTCAGTGTTCTACCTCTTCTATTAACTCATATGACTATTAGCAAATATCAGAGAGTAGTGACAAAATTTTTATGGCAGGGGAAAAAACCAAGAATTAAACTATCTATCCTAATGAAACCACTATCCATGGGAGGTATGGGTCTTCCGGATTTGAAACTCTATAATCATGCGATTAATTTACGATACATAGGGGACTGGTTGATGGGCACACAATACTTTTCAGACACCTATATTGAAGCACAATTGCTTCTTCCAATATCGCTTCGTTATGCTTTACATGCTCCTAACGCTTCTTTATCTCGCACAATCAAATCAGATCTGCTTTTACAACCTTTAAGAAGAACATGGATATGGCTAATGAGGAAGAATTCGTTATCTGACAACATATCACCATTTCTTCCATTTTGTGGTAATCCAAAGTTCTTTTTAGGATCGGATGCATCACGATTTCGACTTTGGGACCGTGCGGGACTCAGATGCATTGGACAATTAATACATATGGATGGATCTTTTCTTACTTTTAAAGAACTTCGTTCTTTTTATAAACTCTCAGCTATTGACTATTATCAGTACCTTAAAGCTCGACATTATATACAATCGCTTGGTTCACCAACCTTCATGGACACTAATTGGCAATTTTTAAGTAACTGGTTTGATCCAGAAAACCCCCAGAAACGTTCTATATCGTATTTGTACAAATAATTAGAGTCTTCATATAAGATTTGGTCCTTGGAGAAGGTGCAACTTAAATGGCAATTAGAACTTGAGCAACCGATATCAATTGCAGTATTGACATCTGCATTTGTTAGTACGCGTAAAATTACAATTAATACGCTCTTGCGGGAAACTAGATATAAAATTATCTATAGAATGTACATTTCCCAGCATCAAGCATTCAAAGTAGGTTTCACTAACTCTGATATATGTATCAGGTGCAAAGGAGGACCAACACACTTGGGTCATTCCTTTTGGAGTTGTCCAACAATTCAAATATTTTGGAAGAAAGTTTATCATACTGCAAATAAAGTTGTGGGTTATAAAATTCCATTTTCTTCATTGGTGGCACTTTTTGGAATCTTTCCTAACTCATTCAAAAGAAATAAGGTCTCGATTCTCTGGATTACAAAAGTTTTTTTATTAGCTTGCAAAGCCATACTAACAGCCTGGAGAACTTCAGAAGGACCATCTATATTATTATGGCGTTCTTCTATAATAAATCTACTAACCATGGAAACCTTGGCTATTAATCACCTGTTTATCAAGACTAGAAGAGCAATAAATGCAGTCTGGCTTCCCTTTATTCTAACCTTACCACATGAATCTAAAAGTCTTTTTTTAAATCATATAGATATTTGATATGTGATCCTTGTGCTTCTTCGATGCAGGGAGGGAAAGAGGGATGGGAGGAGGGGTAAAAATATGGATAGAGTTAAGAAAATATGTACCAAATGTTATGCTTTGGTAATGTTCATTATTTATAATAAAAACAGATTTAACATAAAAAGCTTGGTTAAAAGAAGTTTAAAATTGCAGAAAAAAAACTAGAGAATATGTAGTGGAGGGTAAGTGGGTTATTGGGCATCTTGATATGCTATTGAGAAGAGCCTGAGGGACACCGGTTTTGAGATGAATTTTGTCGGACAGGGAGTTGTTAATTTTCACTTGGTAGTTCCTGTTTGCTAGATAGGATCAGAACCATTGTTGTGTGTTTTCTGTGAAGCCGATTTCTTTTAGACGGTCTGAGTATAATGCATTGCTCTACAAAATGTCCTTGTAAACAATTTTGCCTAGTTTCTTAGCATGTATGCATATCCAGTATCCAGTGAAATGCTGGTTATAATAGTATTAAGATAGCATTTAGTATTCCTCTAGCTCTGAATTGACTTAGTTTGTTTTTCTTTTTGTTCTCTTTGTAGATGCCTACATGGTACCTGTGTACCAATCAATGCATTTTCCTACAGTTGTAAATGCCTTCCAGGATATGGGGGTGTGCTCTGTGATGAAGGGGAAGATTTATTTAATCCGTGCCAATCCATGAAATGTAAACATGGCAAATGCAAGATTTCTGGTTTAGGAAAACCATATTGTGAATGCAGCAGTGGATATACTGGGGACATTTGTGATAAAGGTAAATACATCTGAGATCAACATTGATTAGTGCTAGAGAACATTTGTTTTTGTTAGGAAAATAGAAAATAATCTTATTTTTAAATACTTTCCTGTTATGTTTGTTTCCTAACAATAATCCTCCTCCTGGTGTGGCCTGGTTTTTTTTCCTATTGCATTGACTACCTGAGTTTTCTCAGTTTAATCAAGTTTAGGGCATGTGTTACACAACTCTCAAAATAAGTAAAAGAGCATAGCCCAATTTTTTTTTTTTTTTAGCTGACATATATTTCAAGGGCCAGATTTTATAAAGTACATTTCTTATAGACAAAATGAGAGAGAACCTTTAATATCTCTGATCCCAAGTACCTGAACGCCATTAGGAATGTGTGCCTTTTTTGTAAACATTGATCATATCTTAAGTGATTCAGGAGAGGAGGGAGCCCTGTCTAGCCACACCCATCTGTGTATTATTTTTATTTATTTTAAATTTGTTGACTGGGAATGATAGATTAGGATGAAAGCCTTGTTTGTAACTGGATCCGGGGAGGCAGTGGGTAGGAAGCAGGGAACATGGAACATATCTTGGGGGGGGGGGGGGGAGGAACTTAAACATTTATATTTTATCTATTACATAAATCAGAAAACAAAACATTTGCAAATATGGTTACTTATTCGATATTCTCCTCTAGCAGATGTGACATTCTCCCAGGGCAAGCAGGATGGTAGTCCTCACATATGGGTGACATCGTCAGATGGAGCCTTGTCACGGAACACTTTTGTCAAAGTTTCTACAACTTTGACTGGCACACTGAGCATGCCCAACATGCCACTAACCCTGCAGCCACCAGGGGTCCCACTTCAGTCTCTTTTATTCCGCGCAGCAGTTGCCTGGCGGTTTAGGAGCTCTATGAGAAATTTCTCACAACTTTCCTCACGGAACTATTTGAAGTTTTATCTTCCCAAAAAATCCCTCACCGGGGTCCCCCATCGCGCTCCGTTCCTCTGACGTTCGGTAAGTGTTTTTTCCGGTACTTGCGTTCGGTTCCTGGCGGCTTACCACTTCGGCGTGCCTGCCAAATTTTAACATGGCGACCGGGTTTAGGAAATGCCCTGAGTGTCCAAGGACCATGTCCATAACAGACACACATAATATTTGAGTTTTGTGCTTAGGCCCCTCGCATGACATCCGACGATGCCCCAGTTGTTTACAAATGACCCCCAAAGGCCGTTGCGCTCGCCTGGACAAAATGAAGCAGTTGTTTGCTTCAAAACATACTGCTCCATTGACACCAGTTCAAGTGCCACTGACCGTGGAGGGTTCATCAACCTCTGAGATGATTTGCCAGGAGCACCGTGGACAAGTTGACAGTCTGTCACAGACTCCATCGAGGACATCAGCATCATCATCCTTGATGCCAGGGAAAGACTGGGCCGAGCTCCGAGGGAAACATAGACACCAGCACCAGGTGTCCCCACCCGGTGTCGGCATCAGTACTGCAGCGGCATCGACTTCCATCGAGCTGCCTGCGAAAAGGGCCCGGGGAGAGGAGCCCCCATACTCCTCTGGACCCAGGACCCCTAGGCGTTCCCCACTGGTGCCGGGCACCGAGCCTCCACGGGTCCTCATGCCCCTTTGAAATCCTTCACGGTTTTAGTTTTCACTTTCTCCGGAAGGACATTCCAGGCATCCACCACCCTCTCCGTGAAGAAATACTTCCTGACATTGGTTCTGAGTCTTCCTCCCTGGAGCTTCAAATTGTGACCCCTTGTTCTTCTGATTTTTTTTTCCAACGTAAAAGGTTTGTTGTTGACCATGGATCATTAAAACCTTTCAAGTATTGTAAAGTCTGTATCATATCACCCCTGCTCCTCCTTTCCTCCAGGGTGTACATATTTAGGTTCTTCAATCTCTCCTCATAAGTCATTTTATGAAGACCATCTCTGGACTGACTCCATTCTGCCTCTGTCCCTTTGGAGATACAGTCTCCAGAACTGAACACAATACTCTAGGTGAGGCCTCACCAAGGCCCTGTACAAGGGGATCATCATTTCCTTTCTCTTACTAGATATTCCTCTCTCTATGCAGCCCAGCATTCTTCTGGCTTTAGCTATTGCCTTGTCACATTGTTTTGCAGACTTCAGATCATTTGACACTATCACCCCAAGGTCTCTTTCCTGCTCTGTGCACATCAGCCCTTCAACCCCCCATCAAATCTTTCAGATTTCCACATCCCATATGCATGACTCTGCACTTCTTGGCATTGAATCTCCAATGCATTGTAGATGCTCCAAAAGAAATAATGGCAATACCGGTACATGAAGTTCTTTTGGCCCTCATGCTCCGCCTGTGGGAACATCCATGTTCGGTACCTCCAGTCAATAAAAAGACAGATGCTACCTACCTGGTTCAACAAGCCCCAGGTTTTCAAAAAAGTCAGCTGCCCCACCACTCTGTAGTTGTGGAATCAGCTCAGAAAAAGGCTAAACGATCGCATCCACATTCCTCTGCTCCTCCCGGTAAGGAACAGAAAGCATTGGATGCGTTGGGACGAAGAATTTTCCAAGGGTCCATGTGATATCGCAAATTGCAGCATATCAACTATACATGATCCAATATAATAGAAATCTCTGGAAACAAGTCCAGGAGATTGCGGAGACATTACCACAGCATATTGTGCTGTTCAATTTCTCCCCTTCCATCCCAAGTTTATTTTCCTTGTTTTTTGTAACTTCCCTCTCCCTTTTTCTGATTCACTGTATTTAAAGTTCAAGGTTCTTATTGAAAATATTGTTTTTTACGTTACGTTATGCTTTACACTCCTTGTTATTTGTAAACCGGGTTGATGTGATGCCTATCATGAAACTCGGTATAACAAAAACAATAAATAAATAAATAAATAAAAAGCCTTGTCCTCCATCCTACAAAAAGGATTGGAAGCAGGCAAACGTGAAGTCAGAGCTGCCTACGATTGATTCTTTTGAAACAGCAGCCAGAGTCTCGGCAGCGGGTGTCAGTCCTTGACGCTGGGCTTGGCTTAAGGCCTCAGACCTACACCCGGAAGTGCAGGACAAACTGGCAGATCTACCCTGTACCGGAGGCAACTTGTTTAGGGATAAGATCCAGGACGCAGTAGCCCAGTTAAAGGACCATCATGAGACCCTGCATCAGTTGTCAACTGTCTCCCCAGATGTTCCCTCCACAAACCGCAGGGTCACGCGGAGAGAACCCAAGAAACAATTCTACAGGCCACGCAGATATTACCCTCCTGTGTCACGAGCACGACCGGCTCGGGCACTTCAGAGGGGACATGTGCGCCAAACTAGAACATCTAGACCACAGCCAGCTCCACAAGCTGGCCCCTCATCTGGATTTTGACTCTTTACCAGAGAGCAGCAGCCATTTTCCAGTGGGGGGCCGCTGTGCCACTTTGCAACAAATTGGCATCCAATCACCACGGACCAGTGAGTACTGTCCATCGTAACCCACGGTTACCGTCTAAATTTTTCAAAAATACCCCTGGACTTCCCACCCAATCCATCCTGGAGTTGGGACGACCACACAAGAAAAACTCGAGTCAGAGCTCTCAACTCTTCTGTCTGTCAGAGCCGTGGAACCGGTTCCACCGAATCAGCAGGGGCAAGGGTTCTACTCCAGATATTTCCTAATCCCAAAAAAGACCGGCGGCCTCTGGCCTATTCTGGACCTCCATGCCTTGAATACATTTCTTTGCAAGGAACAGTTCAGGATGGTATCCCTGGGCACCATGCTTCCTCTACTTCAAGGGGATTGGCTCTGCTCTCTGGACCTGCAAGACGCATACGCCCATATTGTGATATCCTCGCCTCATCGCAAATATCTGCGATTTGTGGTGGGCCACAATCACTATCAGTACAATGTACTACCATTCGGCCTAGCCTCGGAACCTCGAGTCTTTACAAAGTGCCTGGCAGTCATGGCTGCGCAGTTACACAGCAGAGGCGTACACGTTTTTCTATACCTGGACGACTGGCTCATAAAAAGCCAGTCAAAACAAGGAGTCCTTGACACTCTCTGTCTCCCCATAAGGCTTCTAAACTCATTGGGATTTCTAATAAATTACCCCAAATCCCAATTGACACCATCTCATCTTCTCTCCTTTATAGGACAGACCTAGACACGACACTGTCCAGAGCATTCTTACCCACCACCGTGCGATTACGCTGTCCAACCTTGCCAGCTTTATCCACCGTCAAAAAAAGAGCCTCAGCTGGCCAGCTACTCAGGTTGCTTGGCCACATGGCATCAACAGTCCATGTCACCCCTATGGCACACCTGGCCATGAGAGTGACCCAATGGACTCTGAAATCCCAGTGGCAACAAGCTACTCAGCCGCTTTCATAAGCGAACCCAACTCCGCAGGGTGGCGGGCAGGTTTCGTGAGGACTAACATCCTGCTTGTCCTGGGAGAAAGCAAAATTGCTTACCTGTAACAGGTGTTCTCCCAGGACAGCAGGATGTTAGTCCTCACGAAACCTGCCCACCACCCTGCGGAGTTGGGTTCGCTTATGTTTTATTATTTTATTTTTCGCTTGTACTTTGCTACAAACGAGACTGAAGGAGGACCCCTGGTGGCTGCAGGGTTAGTGGCATGCTGGGTATGCTCAGTGTGCCAGTCAAAGTTGTAAAAACGTTGACAAAAGTGTTCCGTGACAGGGCTTCATCTGATGATGTCACCCATATGTGAGGACTAATATCCTGCTGTCCTGGGAGAACACCTGTTACAAGTAAGCAACTCTGCTTTACTAAGGGTAATATGACCTGCTGCAGACCAGAGGTGTGCTGAGCATCTGAACCAGTTCACATTTGTTTGCACATTCTAGAACCAAGTGTGTGCATAGCTTTCCGGGAACTGAATGGAGGAGAAATTCTCCCCTCCCCGCCAGGCAGAAAGTTCACAAAATATGGCAGGCCAGAGCTGTTTCTGTTGAGGAAGCTGATTGAGGGTGGGGGAGGGGGTTAACAGCAGGGTAACTAGCATGACATATTTATAATCACAGAGACAGCCAGAATACATCAATGGATAAGATTACGCTGAGTCGGGCCGAAGACTGAAAGATTCAGAAAACAAAATATATATATATAGTACTAGGGAAGCAAAAAGTGAAAACATACCACAGGAGCTTGTGTTTTCTAGCCCAAACGGGTCTTGCTGTGCTTACAGTAAAAACTGTATTTAAAAAATGCAGTGAAGGTTGGCCCATACTTTATGTACTGAAACAGAAAAGGATTTTCCCTCTCTAATATGTTACTGTGAAAATGTTTCTCTTTTCTCCTTTATTCAGACGCTAGGTTTTATCCTTTGTTTTAACAATTCCATATTATGTGCTGTATCTTTCTGCACTTACCGTTTCTCTGCCTTCTGCAACTTGAGAAGCCAAACCCAATGACTCTGCTCCTAGCTTTATCACATACTCTCTGCTTTTGTGACCCCTCAGCTCCATCTGATTTATCCCAGCGAATCATGCAGGTGAGACAGATCAAAATGGGAGGGGGGGGACTTATTACTACTTTATACTCCTGACCTTCTCTGCATCTCTTTTCCTCCCCCTCCCCCCAATAATTATGCTGTATTTTTGTTTTTGTTTTTTTTGTACCCCAGCCGGCATATATTTATTTTGTTTTCTATATTCGGATGACCAGTGTGGAGGAACATGCCAGTGCAGCTATTAACAGATGTCTCATTTTTAGCTAGTTTAGACATCAGTAATTTATGAACTTAGTGGAATGTAACTTGTATTAAGCAACAGATTGAATAGAATTGAGCTTTAGGCCTAATAAATTACGTTGCATGCTCTCTGAAACCATTCCCTGTGGTAAATAGAACCAGCTGTTAGTAGCATTAAGAACAAAAGATGTGTATTTTTGTAATAAAGGAAAGATTAAGCATCCAATTTTCTTGTCAAACTAATAACATCGTATTTATAGCCCATGTACAGTACAAATTTTCCTGCAGAAAACTGGCATGAAATAAAAGTTTGCTATTTGTGACATGTTTAGCCTAAACCATTAGTGTTCAATATAGTCAAGTTTGAAAAGTTACACGTAAGGGGCTGACGTGGTGGCAGTGCTGCCCTGAGGTGGATTCCCTGGTCAGCCGGGCCCCGGGGATGTAGCGGGGATAGCATTTGTTGCCCCCCCCCAGAGTTGAGGGGGGGGAGTCACAGCGGGGGCGGCCAGATTTGGGGCCCCCAGGATTGCATGGCTCTGGAAGCAGTCCTGTTTCATGGCCCACAGCTGAGGGCCATTGGCATAATCCCACTGAATTTAACGTTAAACTGGAGGGGGGGGAGGGGAGGGACAAGCCCCAGGTAATGCAAATGAAAGGCTCAGGCTGCCGCAATCCCTGCTTTGTTTTTCGATTTGAGCTGGAAGCCCAAAAGGTACAGTAGGAAAACTAATGGGTTAAAAAAAGGAGCTTGCAATTTAAAATTAGAACTATTGCTTCTTCCCAGCTGGCCCACAAGCCATCTTGCTCTTACTTGCACTTTTTCTTAAAGCTGCTCAATTCTGTTTCTTTCCAGAAGTCTCTTGCCGAGGCGAACGAATCCGAGATTACTACCAAAAGCAGCAAGGTTATGCTGCTTGCCAGACGACCAAGAAGGTATCGAGACTAGAATGCCGAGGAGGCTGTTCAAATGGCCAGTGCTGTGGCCCTCTGAGGAGCAAGCGGCGGAAATATTCCTTTGAATGCACGGATGGCTCTTCATTTGTGGACGAGGTGGAGAAAGTGGTGAAATGTGGCTGTATAAAGTGCCCCTCCTAAATAGGATCCCCCATCACCCATCTTCTGAAAAAAAAAAAAATTGTTGTACGCCTATTGACCGTGTCAAACTAATTAATGCTTCATAGTGGAAATATTTGAATTATATTGTAAAATACAGAACAGACTTATTTTTATTATGAGAATAAGATTTTTTTTTCTTTGTTTGCAAAAGATTCAAGTGCTTGGACTTGAGACTTTTATAAGCAAGAGGAGTATAAAGGAATATGATAAAAAAAAAAAAAAGACCTCGAAGACATTACTACAGTAACAGACATAACTGCTATTAACATGGATCTTTTTTTTTTTATAACATGCTGAAGATGAAATTCTTGCCGTACTCATGACTCTCGCCCTACAATTTACCTCTGCAAAATTACCCTGAACATGATGCCTGGTTGTTTTTTTTTTTTCTGCCCCTTCCTGTCCATTTTCATTCTGATCTCAAGAGGCCCTGACGTCACTTATATGTGGATGAGTAAAGGTTGTGAGAGAAGAGAAGCCCAGATTATACAGATTTCCCTGTGCTACGTGGCACGCATGCGTGGCCTGAACGAACAGTAGAGCATCCTGGCAGAACCAGGGGTACATTTCACTGGACCATAAGAAAAACAAGTTGTGAGCAAAGGAAGAGAACTCTCAAAACTGTGTGTTGTGCCCTTCAGTATCAGCATGTTAGCAGCAGAAACGTACAAGTCTGTAGCCTGTTTCCAGTATTAAAGTGTTTTTCTAATGTAAATGTCGAAGATGGGACGGGAGGTGATAAAATGAGGTAGATTCTTGATGGAGGAATTAATAACAAAGTCAGTTTCTCTTGAGATCGCAGAAAGCTTTTATACAGTATTTGGTTTCATGGAGAAATATTTATTGTATCAAAGTACGTTGTAATTAACATTGCTAGGCCATCTTTTTCTCTGGTTTTATTTTCAGTGCTTTAATATATAATAATTTATATTTTTTTCTGTTATTTTTTTGCCTTTTATTGAAAAGACAAAAACAGGTCAGGATTTTTTGGGGGAGGGGGTTGGCAGTTAGAACTAACATAGCATGTCCTCTTAGGGTGAATGTCTTTGGCCTGGCTCTTTTTTTCAGCACCTGACTGCCTGACGGTGGTGGTAGAGAAAGTGTGCAGCCGAGGGAAGTTGTAACTGTGCAGCTGCTGAATGTGGCAGGCATTCAGGACACCTCCCAAGAACTTGTAATGTACGAGAAAAAAAATGTCTTTGCATTAGATAACAATTGTATAGAAGTAATTTTCCCTATATAAATATATAAATATATATAAAAATAAATATATATTTACAGAAACTAAAATGGTGTGTAGGAAGTGCCACTAGATGGTAGACCTCATTGCAAATTAATATTCCCTTAGAGTTCTTTACTTTATTTTATTTTTTAAAGAAAACTATAGTGTCAAGAACTGTGACTTTTCAAAGTAATAAAACTACTTTACTTTATTATCCTAATGGTCCCTGTTATTAACTTGTTGCTGCTAAATTACAGTGTAGAATTGGTAGTGGTCTGTAGGGTGGTGCTCATTCTTCCTATTAAAACCCAGGGCATCTTGTTAAAATTAAAAAAAAAAAAAAAAGCAAAGTGCAGATGTTTCATTCAACCATTTTTATAACTCTTTTTTTTTTTTATACAGGAAAAAGTTAGATGTACATGTGTAATGCCGCGTGCTTTTTGTGTTCTCTGGACTGATATCAGTAATGCTACTGATGTTTGTAAATTAAACAGATATTTACTTCATTCATTGCTCCTATTTGTGCTGGTCTGACATCTGTGTGCTTTCAGTTTAAACAGCATCAGTAGGAAGTTGTATGTTGTAAGGGAGCTGAAGACATGGTTTGGTTTTTTAAATGCTGTAGACCTTCACATGTGACTGGCAAAAGACCTTTGATTTATTTTGCAAAACTACAAGTCAGTGATGGAAGCTGCCTTTACATGAAAAACGCGCTGCTGGATTCTTTGTTAGATCTGGCTGCAGGATATGCACAAGTTAACCTCAGACTAGATGTGATTTCTGGCAGAACTGTACAAAAATGGGAATTTTCCCATAATCAAGTGTTCTGGTGGCTTGTTTTAATCATTCCGGTGAGAAATCAAATATTCATCGGTTTAAAGAATCTAGTATAAAAATTGTTGGGAAGGAAGTTTGTGAAATTATACTGATTGTTTTCTAAGTTTTAATGGGCTTTGGCAACAGCTGTACCATAAACATGTTCCCAGTGGGGTCCGATGGCAAGATGGTCAACACCCCCTTCCCTCCCAGTTCTCAGTCTTGGCCTAGATCTGAAGGTGTCGTCCTCGGCTCATGCCTTAGATGCTGTGCTTGGATTTGGATTACATATACCCATTTTGAGAACTCCCATTTTATATAATCGTATCCGCCTCGAAAGTGACAATGTTATTTTTTGTATTAATGGTCCCAAATCGATTCCATAAAGCCGAGAAATAACCTGAGGAATCGTCACACCTAAGTATTTGACACCAATGTAAGAGGAAAATTATGATCCCGGCTATTTTTTAACGTTCCCAAACAATCTAAAGCTTCGGATATATCCAGATTTATTTTGATACCAGAGAACTTTCTAAATATTGTCAATTCTTGCATTATTCACTTTAAAGAGGTCACAGGGGAAGTAAGAAAAATTAACAAATCAGCAGCAAATGTTGCTATTTTTTATACAGGAAAAAGTTAGATGTACATGTGTAATGCTGCATGCTTTTGTATTCTTTGGACTGATATCAGTAATGCTAAATCTAAAAGTTGTCTGTAAAAATAAGAGGCAATAGGGGGCATCTTTGTAAAGAAAATCCTGTGACATACCTTTTGCCACAGTGACTGAGCTAGGGGGCTCATATAATAGAGAGAGATCTTAAAATGTCCCCTTCCGACCCATTTTTTTTAAACAAAAAATAGACAACTATGCACTCTGTCATTGGATTTTTCAGCATCAAAACTCACTACCAGTGATAAAAAAAAAAAGACTATCGCATAAAATATTCCATTTATTTTATTGATTTGAAAATATTGGTACTTACATGTCTCCCTCTTTTCAGCCCCACTTGCTCTTGCATGATTAAGGGGTCATTTTCTAAAGGGATCGCACACGAAAAGGGACTTTTTGCACACGATACCTAGATCAGGGCGGGTTCTGGGAGGCGTCTACGCCGGAAGAGGAGGAGTCAGGGCGGCACCGGGGCGGACGCTGCGAAGACATCGCTGACTGCGAAATGGTAAGGACCCTTATCACCTTCAGTAACATGCCCAATAGCAACACCTTTCACGGTAGCGCTATTGGTTTGCGAAAGCCGGCAGCGATCGCACCGCGGTGGTGCGATCGCTGCCGGCTTTCGCAGGCCTGCCCCCCCTGTACCGTGCGATTCACAGAGCCACGCAACGATAGATAATCTAGCCCTAAGTTTGGTAAAATTATTCTATCAAGAATTTTTTGCAAAAGCTTTCAAATCAAAATTAAAAAGTAAAGTTGGCCTATAGGATGCAAGACATTTTGAGTTTTTATCTGGTTTAGGTAGAATTATAATAGCTGATTTAATAGTAGATAGTAGAGCTGTCATTTAACCATTGAGTCGTCATAAAATATTTCCAAAGGTAGGAGGTCCCCAAACTATGGTCTGAGGACTAAATGTGGCCTTTGACTGAATTTCACCTGGCCTCTGGCAGCAACAGCAGAAGGAGCTCGATCTACCCTGCAGTGGTGGCGGGTGCACAATCTGCTACTACCACAAGCTCCAGATACTTGGAGTCAGAAGTGCAAGTAGCAGCACATCAGGGCTGCATATCCAGGGCATGACCACCACGGGTTGGCTACATTATGCTTTGCTAACATTAGTGCTGTTTGTGCAGAGGGAGTCACTTGGGTCAGATACAGGGAGAAAGGCTGCAGTATGACCATAAGGAGTTTTTTGGTCGCTGTGGAGGGAGGTGCAAGCCACAGGGAGGAAAGCGCAGAGTTCTGCAACGCTGTCAGGAAAAGCAAGGAGTAAGGATCATGGTTCCTGGAGCTCTCAACCACGCCACCATCTCTTCAGAGCTATGGGGAAGGGGGGCATATGGACATCATCCCCTAAGGATGCAGGCCTTGAAGGCGTAAAGTGCAGAAATCCTCACTTATCCTCCAGATACTAAGTCAGTGTGTCTCTCTGGATTACTGTCGCTGCAGGGGGTTGCTTTGCTCCTACCACGAATCTGTTGCAAGAGAGGGGTATGAGAGGAAGAAAAAGGGATAAGAAAGGAAAGGAAGTAGATTAGAGAGATGCTTTCATTTGAAATTGTGAACAATGTTAAAAACATTGTTTCATGTCGTTTTTAATAAGAAATGACAAAAACCCCACAATTTCATTTTTTTCTTCATTTTTAGCATGCATTAATTCCAAATATTGTACACAAAAGTAAAATAGCACACAATAAATTGAAATCATTCGCATGAACATGAATTATTTTATTAATAATTTTATTTTTAAAATTTAAGAAAATAGGAATAAAAAATGAAATGAACATTAAAGGAAATGAGAAATTTTGCCCTGCATGCCGTTAGTAGACAGGCAACCAGTGCATGGGGAGGGGGTTATGTGTGAGATACTGAACACCACCATTTCAAACCGCTATCCATTCATTCTCTCTCTCCTCCCTGTCCCCTACTTCCCTTGGTGGAAAGATATTGTGGAAGAGAGGAAGCAGGGTGCATGGAGTCTGGGGGTGTGGTAGTGCTGTCAATTTTGAAGAAATATGGAAATATTATTGAAACTATCTTCCACACCCCTGCGAACACTGCCTCCTACTCCCCCTCGCCCAGCATTTCAAATTAGCAGAAAGGCAAAACACTGGTCGTCCCCCCCCCCCCCCCCCCAATGCCTTCTCAGCAATCAACTCCAAGGGATGTGCTCCCTCCCCCTCCTGACCCAACAGTGAGGATGTCCTCATCCCTGGCCCTCTCGGTAATTTGAAATGTCCTATATGGCTCTTCTCTTGAAAGGTTTGTGGACCCCTGCTCAAAGGCATTACGATTAGTTCCAAAAGAAGTTTTATGATCTGCATTATAACTATCTAGTCCCGTGTCCTTGTGACCTTTACTAGATTTTATATTATTCTTAACCTTTTGTGATGAGATTGAATTACTGAATTTTGCCCTATACTAATGATACAAAGTTCTAGATTCAGGGAAAAAAATAGTTCCCAAACTTCTACCTTTTCTTCTTCTACTCTGTGTAACGTTTAGTAAAATTGTCATAATTTATTGCAAATTGCTACATTAAGGTTTCATTTGTTCCACTGTGTTTCAACGAAGTGATATAATTATTCTCTTTCCACACTCTTACTGGAGAATTAGTCTATATGCTCCTTCATTTTTAATTGATTCCCCATTAAATTCTGCTTTCTTACAGAACATTTTTGTTGTTCAGTGCCATCATCAAGAGACTTTAGAAATTCAGCAGCTGCCTGCGCTGTTTCTAAAGCTTGTACTTTCCTGCAGAGGTTATTCTTAATTTTGCATATAATTGTAGGCTGAATCTTACATTTTCTTGAAAAGTGCAGTACATATTGGACCAAATTGCTTCAGTTTTACTGCTGCAGGATTGGAAAAGTCTTGAAATATCAAGATCCAGTTTCTTTTGTATTTCAACTTACCATATCACCCATAGACTTGTAATATCTCCGTGTTGTGTAGTTTTGTGATGACAACTTGTGGTCAGCTTTGATTCATTTTCCATTCACGGATCCAATGAGCAAGCTCAAAATAAATTTTGTTCGTCAAATTCTCCAGGCCAAGCTCTTTTACCAGCCACATCTCCAGAGATCCCACAAAGTTCCCGCTCCCATTCTGACTCAGAGAAGCCTACAAAATGCAAGTTACTTCTCCACAAATTAGTTTTCCAAATCTATATTTCATTTGTTTTACAGGCTTATTTTTAATGCTGTATTCAGTCAGCATAAGAACATAAGAAATTGCCATGCTGGGTCAGACCAAGGGTCCATCAAGCCCAGCATCCTGTTTCCAACAGAGGCCAAACCAGGCCACAAGAACCTGGCAATTACCCAAACACTAAGAAAATCCCATGCTACTGATGCAATTAATAGCAGTGGTTATTCTCTAAATAAACTTGATTAATAATGGACTTCTCCTCCAAGAACTTATCCAAACCTTTTTTGAATCCAGCTACACTAACTGCACTAACCACATCCTCTGGCAACAAATTCCAGAGTTTTATTGTGCGTTGAGTGAAAACGAATTTTCTCCGATATGTCTTAAATGTGCTACTTGCTAACTTCATGGAATGCCCCCTAGTCCTTCTATTATTTGAAAGTGTAAATAACCGAGTCACATCTACTCGTTCAAGACCTTTCATGATCTTAAAGATCTCTATCATATCCCCCCTCCGCCGTCTCTTCTCCAAGCTGAACAGCCCTAAACTCTTCAGCCTTTCCTCATAGGGGAGCTGTTCCATCCCCTTTATCATTTTGGTTGCCCTTCTCTGTACTTTCTCCATCGCAACTATATCTTTTTTGAGATGTGGACCAGAATTGTATTTCTACTGTCTTAATTGCCTCCATTTTTTTTCCTATACTTTTTCAAACGTGACCTTCAAGACTTTTACCACTGCTCCCTTTAGATGTTTGTGTGTCTTCCATGGTGGGGGGATTTCTGGTTCCGTCTGCCATTTTGGAATCCAGGAATCTGCTGTTTCTCTTTCCCTTCTTTTTGCACTTTTGAAGCCATTGGACAAAATTGTCCATATAATTATCCGGGACAAGCAATTACTCTCTCATGCATGTTTAAGAGCGAGGAGGGCATCCAGAGCAAGCAGAAGCAGTTTCCCTTGCTCACTGAATCATATGGTATCAGTGTATCCTTATTCTTTCACAACCAGCTTGCTAGCAGTTGATTCCAAATTATATATAAATCATATTTTTTCTGCATCCTCACTGTCGGGACAATCTTTAATTTCTCTTTTTAAATGATATTTTTTAAGAATATCCTCCTCAGGACCGTGCGCTCTAGAGCAACTGTCTGTTTTTCCCACATGGTCTAGCTATGCTCTTATCTCCTTTTTTTTTTGTTTACAACTAGCAATCAGGTTCCATTTTGGTTATGGCGGAGCCCAACCCACCAGGCAAAGCCGCCCCCTTTCCCAAAACATTCCCCAGTTCCTAATGAATCCTATTCCCTTCTTCACGCACCATTGTCTCATCCAACTTGACTATTTGGCTGTTTCTTACTTTGTTATGGCTAGCCAAGCAGCCTGTGTATTAGCATGCAGAAGGTTTGGGATTCGATCTCCCAAGTGGGGTCTTTTGCTCTCCAGGCTGGCTGTGACTGGCAATGCTGTAGATCACAGGACTCACAGCCCTGGGGAGGAGGGGTTTGTCATTGATTAAAAGTAACACCCAGTGGCTGGATCAGAGGCCTATTATTGCAGGGTCCCAGAGGAGTCCTGGTGCATGGCCCGTGACCCAGTCCTGTTACTGCAGTGACCAGAATAGTTGTGTTAGGGAGATGGTATAAAATAGGGGGGAAAATTCTTTTCTAGTTGTGAATGTTGGTTCAAGGTGCCAGATCCCAACCCTGTTTCCTATTAAGCTGGAAGTACAAAGGAGGAGAAGAAAACTACCAAATCAAAAAAACTTAAGTCCAATATGATAATGTTTTCTCTTTCTCTGGTATCAGTCTGGCTAAATCTAGTTGTTCAAGGTCAGAACTGGGTATACACAATGGGGACACCTATATCTCCAGGAGAAATCCTTACTGTGAAGCAAAAATGATTCCGCTTTTCAGTAGCAGCATGCAAGGATTCTTGAGAAACTGGGCTAAAAAATTATATACAGTGTTTCATGGTTCTGTATATAGTGATTCTGCAGGCAGGGAATAGCGATGTTAATTTATTTTCTATGAATGTGAAAAATGTGACACAGACCATTTTTGGTTTGTTCTAAATGGAACAAACCAAAAATGGCCCTTCACACACATACCCAAAAGTTTTGTTATTTTCCTAGTCTCTTACAAAAAAAAAAAGCCAACCTTAGGCCCTCTGACTGCTTCCCGCACTCCCCCACCCCCTCCCCAGAATCCTAATGGGCCCTTTGAGGCTGCTCCAACACCTCTCTCACCCTGCAGAAGAAGACTCAAGGCCTGGACCTACCCAGCCAGGCTTGCCAGGGCCTCTTTGGACCACTCTGACCTGTTTCCCCAACATTTGCCAGGCCTAGAGATGTCCACAGCCCCTACTTACCCCTTCCATAGGGTGCCTTGATTCCCTGGTCCAAAAGGTACAAATGTACGGCCTTGCAATATAATGGCACTGGCTGCATCTGAGGCAGGTACTGAGGTGATGTCACTTTGGTGCTAATCTCAGTGCAGCCAGTGCCCCCCACAGAAGGATAAATGGGAGCTGGGGGACCTCTGAGGACCTGGCAATTTTTCAGGGAGGGAATGGTCAGAGGAGCCTGAGAAGTTCCCAGCTGGGCTCGGCTGGGAACTTGGGTTGACTTTTTAAGGGGGAGGGTCGGAAAGGCCCTGGCTGGCTTTCATGGGGGTTGGAAGAGGCTGAGAATGCCTAATTGGGTTCTTATTTTTATTTAGGGGATTTTGATGGTGGTGGGGGGGGGGGGGGGGTTCTGTTTGATAAATGAATCAAACTGAAAAAAAAAATGGACTGAAATTATTTTTTTCCTCTATGTACATCCCTGTCAGGGAGGAAGATAGGGACTGAACTCATTAGTACAGGTTACCTATCTAACAGGCCGATACAGTACCGCCACGTAAAAAAAAAGTGTGGCAGTGTATATTTTGCTCGCTCGTTTGGCACGCGCACATTTTGGTTCACAGTCCGCTCTATTCAGTATTCAAATCTTAGGCAAATCCAAGTGGCAGCTAAGACGCGCCTAAAGCACGGTTAGAGTTCTCTATCAATTTTACTGTATAGGCATTATCAAACGCCTATACAGTATCCAGGGCACGCTGCCCAAATTGCTCTTCCCTACTTGTCATTTCAATTGACATTTGAAGAGGAGTGAAATGAATTCCAATACTCACTTGCCATGCCAAAATTAAAAATTGTTCACAAAAAATCAATAAAAACCCCTCTTGACATTGCCTGAAGAAGGGAGCACAATAGACTTTTTCTTCTAAAAACCCATACTTGCGATGCGTTCAGATTCCAAAAATGTATACCAAAAGTTATTTGTCAAGTGTAGCATAATAAATAGCTATCCAGCCTTTCCAGCCGCAACGCCGTACAGCTACCAACTTTTCTGGACGCTCAAGGTAGCGCCTTTTTCTTCCCACTGTCCATGGCATGGACGTCCATGGTCGCAGGCCTGGCTAACTTCCAACCTCCATGGGCTCTTGAGCACCCGGAAGGTTTGGTAGCTGTACCAACATGTCTGTACGGCTACCAACTTTTCTGGACGCTCAAGGCAGTGGCCACTCCGCCGTAGGCCATGGACATTGTAAGGTAGCATGGCCTGCGAACATGGACGTTCCCGCCTTTTTTTGCCCAGTTCATTTTCTGGATGCTCAAGGCAGCAGCCCAGCTTCCAACCTCCATGGCCTCTTGAACGTCCGTAAAGTTTCATTTGAACAGGGGTTGTCATTTTGAAATGGACATGTCCGTACAGCTATCAACCTTTCCGGACGCTCAAGGCAGCATCCTCTTTAGCCTCTTGAGCGTCCAGAAAAGTTGGTAGCTATACAGACATGTCCGTAAGAGCTGCCAATCTTACCGGATGCTCAAGGCAGCATGCCGCCTTGGCCTCTTGAGCATCTGGAAGATTGGTAGCTATACCAACATGTCCGTACAGCTACCAACCTTTCCGGACACTCAAGGCAGCGTACCTTCCGCGCTTCCTTCTCTCCGGCGTCCGTGGAGGCGACCATGTCTCCACTGGACCCACGGAGCCTCAGAGACTCCCAGAGTACCATTGGATACTCACAAAATACAACACAAACATACCTCCTCTGGTCTTGCAGCTGGGTTCTCCTGTTGGCTGTTGTCTCTAATCGGCCGTCTACAATTCCCTCGCCGAGCATTTCTTCTTCTGGTTCTCATCTGAATGAAAAAGATCGCCAAAGCCAATATATAAATGTTGTCCATGACGCTGTCCAGTCCGATTCTGACTGTCACAGAGCACAACACCAAACTAACGCCAGGGTCAGGGTAGGTGGTAAATATAGAGGTTAAAGACGCGCTACTTTGGGCACGTGTTACTGTATCGAGGTGACTAGCTAATCCGATGATTAACATACCCTATACATGCGGCGGGCGCTAATGGCAGCGCGTCTTTTTCGGCACGTGGTAAGGATGCATAAAAGACTATGCTGAATCGCGCGTCCGGCTTATGTGTGTTACGCTTGGGATCCGGTCAGGAGTCGTGAACACCACCCAGCAGGGTGGCCCCAGGTGGAGAGAGACAGGAAGCTAGAAACAGTGTCTGGTTCCAGGCTGGGTCAGGGCAGGCAGCAAGTAGCAGTGTCTGGGTTCAGGCTGGGTCAGGGCAGGCGGCAAGTAGCAGTATCCGGGTTCAGGCTGGGTCAGAGCAGGCGGCAAGTAGCAGTGTCTGGGTCTAGGCTGGGTCAGGGCAGGCGGCAAGTAGCAGTGTCTGGGTCTAGGCTGGGTCAGGGCAGGCGGCAAGTAGCAGTGTCTGGGTTCAGGCTGGGTCAGGGCAAGGCAGGTCAGAAGGCCCGTAGGCCACACACATACAGAAGGCCCGTAGGCTACACACAGTAAGCAAGGCAAGGCAGAGAAGGCCCGTAGGCCACACACACACACAGAAGGCCCGTAGGCCACACACCATAAGCGGAGCAAGGCAGGTCAGAAGGCCCGTAGGCCACACACACACAGAAGGCCCGTAGGCCACACACCATAAGCGGAGCAAGGCAGGTCAGAAGGCCCGTAGGCCACACACACACACAGAAGGCCCGTAGGCCACACACCATAAGCGGAGCAAGGCAGGTCAGAAGGCCCGTAGGCCACACACACACAGAAGGCCCGTAGGCCACACACCATAAGCGGGGCAAGGCAGGTCAGAAGGCCCGTAGGCCACACACCATAAGCGGGGCAAGGCAGGTCAGAAGGCCCGTAGGCCACACACACACAGAAGGCCCGTAGGCCACACACCATAAGCGGGGCAAGGCAGGTCAGAAGGCCCGCAGGCCAGACACACACAGAAGGCCCGTAGGCCAGGTATGGAAATCAAGGAAGAAGGCCCAAAGGCCGCGCAAGGCAAGGAAAGGCCCGAAGGCCACGCAAGGCAGGCTAGAGCAGGGAGCCCAGGTGAGCTCGATGCCGAAGCACCGAGGCAACTGTCAGGCAGGGTTATAAGGGCACACCCAGAGCATAGAGTGGACATAGGAGATGGACTGGGCCTGTCAGGAGAGCCAGCACTAGAGGGACCCCTGGTGGTGAGGCGGTTGCACAGCAGCCACAGCCGTAACAGTACCCCCCCTCCTGGATCTCATCTGTGCAGGAGGTAATCAAGAATAACGGGAGACCACTCCGGGGGTGATGCGGCAGGTTCAACTCCTTCCCGAGGCAGTAAGGCAGTCCATAACCCCACCTGGGGTGATAAGGCAGACACAACCCCAACCTGGGGCAGCAAAATAGTCCATAACCCCTCCTGGGACAAGGCGGCAGGGTTAGACCCCTCCTGGGGTAGCAGAGGCGGTGCAGATTTCCATAACCCCTCCTGGGGTGACAAGGGGAACACAAACCCCACCTGGGGCAGAGAAATAGTCCGTAACCCTTCTTGAGGCGATAGTAGGGCCTGTCCGGACCCTTCCAAGGTCGGCATCAAGACCGGTACAGACCCCTCCAGGGGCGGCAGCAAGACCGGTACGGACCCCTCCCGGGGCGGCAGCTGGGCCGGTACGGACCCCTCCCGGGGCGGCAGCTGGGCCGGTACGGACCCCTCCCGGGGCGGCAGCTGGGCCGGTACAGCAGGCTCAGATAGTTGAGTAACAAAGTCAGTTGGCAGGACCGGTTCGGACCCCTCCGGGGGCGTCAGCAGGACCGGTATGGACCCCTCCAGGGGTGGCAGCAGGACCGGTTCGGACCCCTCCAAGGGCGGCAGCAGGACCGGTATGGACCCCTCCAGGGGTGGCAGCAGGACCAGTTCAGCAGACTCCGATGGCTGACTCAGGAAATCTGTCAGTAGGACCGGTTCGGACCCCTCCAGGGGCGGCAGCAGGGCCGGTTCGGACCCCTCCGAGGACGGCAGCAGGGCCGGTTCAGCAGGCTCAGTTAGAAAGTCTGTCAGTAGGACCGGTTCGGACCCCTCCAGGGGCGGCAGCAGGGCCGGTTCGGACCCCTCCGGGGATGACAGCAGGGCCGGTTCAGCAGGCTCAGATGGCTGAGTTAGAAAGTCTGTCAGCAGGACCGGTGCGGACCCCTCCGAAGACGGCAGCAGGGCCGGTTCGGCAGGCTCAGATGGCAGCAGCAGGGCCGGTTCGGCAGGCTCAGATGGCTGAGTTAGAAAGTCTGTCAGCAGGACCGGTGCGGACCCCTCCGAGGACGGCAGCAGGGCCGGTTCGGACCCCTCCGAGGACGGCAGCAGGGCCGGTTCAGCAGGCTCAGATGGCAGCAGCAGGGCCGGTTCGGACCCCTCCGAGGACGGCAGCAGGGCCGGTTCAGCAGGCTCAGATGGCAGCAGCAGGGCCGGTTCGGACCCCTCCGAGGACGGCAGCAGGGCCGGTTCAGCAGGCTCAGATGGCAGAGTTAGAAAGTCTGTCAGTAGGACCGGTTCGGACCCCTCCAGGGGCAGCAGCAGGGCCGGTTCAGCAGACTCAGATGGCAGCAGCAGGGCCGGTTCGGACCCCTCCGAGGACGGCAGCAGGGCTGGTTCAGCAGGCTCAGATGGCAGAGTTAGAAAGTCTGTCAGTAGGACCGGGTCGGACCCCTCCAGGGGCGGCAGCAGTGCCGGTTCAGCAGACTCAGATGGCTGAGTTAGAAAGTCTGTCAGTAGGACCGGTTCGGACCCCTCCAGGGGCAGCAGCAGGGCCGGTTCAGCAGACTCAGATGGCAGCAGCAGGGCCGGTTCGGACCCCTCCGAGGACGGCAGCAGGGCTGGTTCAGCAGGCTCAGATGGCAGAGTTAGAAAGTCTGTCAGTAGGACCGGTTCGGACCCCTCCAGGGGCGGCAGCAGGGCCGGTTCGGACCCCTCCGGGGATGACAGCAGGGCCGGTTCAGCAGGCTCAGATGGCTGAGTTAGAAAGTCTGTCAGCAGGACCAGTGCGGACCCCTCCGAGGACGGCAGCAGGGCCGGTTCAGCAGGCTCAGATGGCAGCAGCAGGGCTGGTTCAGCAGGCTCAGATGGCTGAGTTAGAAAGTCTGTCAGCAGGACCGGTGCGGACCCCTCCGAAGACGGCAGCAGGGCCGGTTCGGCAGGCTCAGATGGCAGCAGCAGGGCCGGTTCAGCAGGCTCAGATGGCTGAGTTAGAAAGTCTGTCAGTAGGACCGGTTCGGACCCCTCCAGGGGCGGCAGCAGGGCCGGTTCAGCAGACTCAGGCTCTTCTCGGGGTAGTGCAGCAGGTTCAGATGGCAGAGTAGCACGGTTAGAAGTAGTGTGCATGGAAGACACAGATTGTACTGCCGTGGGCTTGATACCTCGAGCCAAAGTCTGATGCTCCTGATTTTGTTTCTGGAGGAGCAGTTTAGAGAAGGCATAGGCAGTTCTAGGACGTCTAGGGAAGGTGCTCGTTAGTGTCCACTTGGCAGCTGTGGGAAGCAGAGCCCTGCTAGAGTTAATCAGCTCTCTCCATTGTAGAGAAACCTGTTCCCGAGGCTCTAGCACTGGTCTCACAGAAGCCTTCTTGGCCAGGTAAGTCCTGGGTTTTTCTATCCACAAACTGCCAGCAAAAATGTCTGTTTTAGTTGAGCCAGAAACAGAATACTGGTTAGGAGAGCTGATAGCTTTTTCTAATGGCACAGCTGGTCCTAGAGCTGAACAACGGGGGCAGGGTTTGCCTGGTGGTAACAAACACGGAAGACAGGAGCATTTCCACCACCCTGGTTTAGGAGCCAGACAGTTCAAACATTCCTGATAGACAGAGACATTTTTCTTGTTGCAATTATTGCATGACCAGTGTTCCTGACCAACAAGTTCACAGGCTAGACAGTTCTGATAGCTTGGATAATTCAAAGTCTGACAGGAATTGCAGGTATAAAACTTTAAAGGAGGCATCTTGAATTAGTGAAAAAGTTGACTCACCGGCAGGACACAGACCTATCTCTTCCCCTGGAAATTTGATGGCTTCGGCATACTGTTACGCTTGGGCTCCGGTCAGGAGTCGTGAACACCACCCAGCAGGGTGGCCCCAGGTGGAGAGAGACAGGAAGCTAGAAACAGTGTCTGGTTCCAGGCTGGGTCAGGGCAGGCAGCAAGTAGCAGTGTCTGGGTTCAGGCTGGGTCAGGGCAGGCGGCAAGTAGCAGTATCCGGGTTCAGGCTGGGTCAGGGCAGGCGGCAAGTAGCAGTGTCTGGGTCTAGGCTGGGTCAGGGCAGGCGGCAAGTAGCAGTGTCTGGGTCTAGGCTGGGTCAGGGCAGGCGGCAAGTAGCAGTGTCTGGGTTCAGGCTGGGTCAGGGCAAGGCAGGTCAGAAGGCCCGTAGGCCACACACATACAGAAGGCCCGTAGGCCACACACAGTAAGCAAGGCAAGGCAGAGAAGGCCCGTAGGCCACACACACACACAGAAGGCCCGTAGGCCACACACCGTAAGCAGGGCAAGGCAGGTCAGAAGGCCCGTAGGCCACACACACACACACAGAAGGCCCCTAGGCCACACACCATAAGCGGAGCAAGGCAGGTCAGAAGGCCCGTAGGCCACACACACCACAGAAGGCCCGTAGGCCACACACCATAAGCGGAGCAAGGCAGGTCAGAAGGCCCGTAGGCCACACACACACACAGAAGGCCCGTAGGCCACACACCATAAGCGGAGCAAGGCAGGTCAGAAGGCCCGTAGGCCACACACACACAGAAGGCCCGTAGCCACACACCATAAGCGGGGCAAGGCAGGTCAGAAGGCCCGTAGGCCACACACACACAGAAGGCCCGTAGGCCACACACCATAAGCGGGGCAAGGCAGGTCAGAAGGCCCGTAGGCCACACACACACAGAAGGCCCGTAGGCCACACACCATAAGCGGGGCAAGGCAGGTTAGAAGGCCCGTAGGCCACACACACACAGAAGGCCCGTAGGCCACACACCATAAGCGGGGCAAGGCAGGTCAGAAGGCCCGCAGGCCACACACACACAGAAGGCCCGTAGGCCAGGTATGGAAATCAAGGAAGAAGGCCCGAAGGCCACGCAAGGAAAGGCCCGAAGGCCACGCAAGGCAGGCTAGAGCAGGGAGCCCAGGTGAGCTCGATGCCGAAGCACCGAGGCAACTGTCAGGCAGGGTTATAAGGGCACACCCAGAGCATAGAGTGGACATAGGAGATGGACTGGGCCTGTCAGGAGAGCCAGCACTAGAGGGACCCCTGGTGGTGAGGCGGTTGCACAGCAGCCACAGCCGTAACAATGTGCTTAAAACGCTCATCCAATGCGGGTTAAAAGATGCGCTAGCGCGGCCGCGCTTTACTGTGTCGGCCTGTAAGTGATCCTTGCAGTCCCACGCCATCCCATATAGGGTCAGGTGACATAGGGGAATGTTCTAGAGGATGACCTTTTCCCTATCAGTCCTCCAACACAAAATGTTTGTTTACTCTCTAAATTGTACTATATTGTAATATTGAAACTTTTTTTTTTTTATTCCTAGGCTGTTACTTTAGCCTTATATTTGTTAGATTGGGTATATCTTAATATTTTCTTAGAAAAATATCAATTACTTTTTTTTACAACTAGCCCCATTAAGTATGTGAGAAGAAAGTATCATTTTCAAAAGTTTCACGATTACTGTGCAAAATGTTCGTTTTCTTTCATATTAAAATGCCCATGGTTTTTAAAATAAATGTTGTGCATTGCTAGGTGGTTAGTTTTGATAAAGCTTATGTCATCTTTGTAATAAGAAAGATCTCTCGCTGTCTGCATGGTCCACTGGGATTGATAAATATCTCAAAGCTATTGTGACCCAGATGGCAAGTGATCCAGTGATACTGAAAATGCCTGCACTTCTCCTTTCTCATGCTATGATTGGTGGAACCAAGCTTTGTGGTAGGGCAGACAGTGAATGTACATTCCCCAATAAGGACCATTTACTTTTCCCAATGGTTTTCTCTAGGTGTCGCCTACTGTTAAAAAGATGTGCAGTGCATTTCACTTGCTCTGCACTTAGAAAAAAAAAAGATTTCATTCCCAGGTTTTGTTTATATACAGTGTTGTCAATGAGAGAATTTTCTGAAAAGAATTTCCATAATTCTATATTGTTCCCACCACTATCTGGCCCACAGTTTAGGTTCAGAGTCTCCAAACACAAGCCTCTGGCCTCTTGCAGGATGCGGTCGGTCACAAGTTTCCGAAAAACAGGCAATCACTTTTGGGTATGGCTCCAGGTGTTTACTTCATCATACTGGGTAACAGATACAAACTGTTCAGCATTGATCTTGATATTTAATGTTGTCATAATAGCACCAGTCCAGCCTAATCTTAGTATTCAGGGTCAGAATTGGGTGTGCATAGTGGGGATCCCCACGTTTCCAGGAGAAACACTTACTGTGTAGCAATAATTTGGTACTATTCTGTGGCAGCATGCAAAGATACTTGGGGAAATTGGGGAAACTGAGAGAGAAAAATTAAAAATGTTATAAGGACATAGTTACATGGTTCTCTTCATGCCTTGTGCTGTTTTGACTAAACAAAATAGCAGGGAGAGAGGGGCAGGTTACAACCTATCTAGGTAATCCTTATAGTCCCAGCCCTTACCAGCAGGGTCAGGTGACATAGCTGGGGAATGTTAACACCTTGCTGTCTGGTCTGAAGGATTTCCTTTTGCTATCAAGCCTACTACAGGCAAATAGTTCCATTCCCAAACCAAAATTCAGTGGAGTCTACAGACAAGAATACTCGGTCTAGGTTGGCAGGCAAGCAAGTGAAGTCCAGAGTTCTAATGCAGGTCTGAAGTTCTGTGAGAAGAAGTTGAGCATTCATGTGGCTGGGAACCATTGGGTTCCCAGCAACCGTTTTTCATTGGTCGTTCAATCCGTCTCGTTCTTGGGGCAGTGCCAGGACTAGCTTTTTCTGTGCACAGGGAAGGTATTCAGATTGTAGGCCTTCTCTGCCCACTGTTTAACAGTGGTTTGGTCCAGTAAGCACACAGTCTTGTGGAAGAGGCACGGCAATCCCTCTAGTGACAGGAGCTCCATCACAGCATCTGTCTTTCTCTCTCTCCTTCTCCTGATTACCCTGCTTCCTTCCTCACTCCACTGATTGCACTGGAATCCTCCTTTTTCTCTCTCCCATCTTCTCTTACCCTGCATCCACATTTCTCTCCCTCTTACACTGTGCCCTGCATCCCCATATTTCTTCCCTGCCAATCCTTGCCCAGCAGCATTCCCCTCTTCTCACCCAGCCCAGCTGCAGACTTTTCCATCCACTGCAACCTGCCCAACAGCAGCCACCTACTGTCATAACCCCTTGACCAGCAGAAGCGTTCTCTTTCTCCCCCAGCCCATCCCTTGCTCATCATCTCCTCCTCTCTCTTTACCCCCCCCCCCCCCCCCCCCCCCCCCAAACTCCTGCCTAGCAGCAGCCCCTCTTCTCTTCCCCTTTCTCGGTTTCTCCTCCCTCCTATGCTGCTTGGGCTATAGTCAGGGCACTGCCGAGATAATTCCATATATTGCACCCTTCAGCTCTGGTATTCTCTTCAGCTGTGCAACTAAGGGGTCGGTTTACTAAACCAGATTAAAATCTGTGCATTTATGCCTGATTTTAATATGTGTGTTAAGTCATGTTATATGCAGAACATGCCAGAGCATGAAAATTAATATGAGGTGTTTGTTTAAAAAGTTTAACTTGCCTGTTTTAACTTTTGTGCTAATTAGCATGTTTGGTTTCCTGCAGTATTAGAAAATGAGGTAGCACTCGTCTACAGCCAAAATGCTTCCAAAATGAATGTAGTCAAACTTTACTAAATCTGGGTCACTGAGAACAAAACTAATGCTTAAAATTGTTGATTGCCTTTAGTTTTCAAGATATGCTGCTGGTCAGTATATATGACCTTTGACTTGGGAATTGCACAGGATAAGTGAGTTAAGAAGGGAAATGATCTCTGTTTAAACAAGAAATCACGGTTGAATCAAGGAATATTTGATTCCTCCTTACACACAAAGCTGGGTCTGATGAAGAGCTTTATCAAGGCCATGGACAAAACTAAAGCAGCCTTCAAATACCTCGGTGGTAAATTTCCAAGGGTAAGTGAAGCTAAGATAAAGGAAGGTATCTTTGTTGGCCCTCAGATTCATGAACTTCAAATTGATGCATTTAACAGTGCATTGGGAAAGATGGCATGGTAAATTTTCTCAGACACAACAAGGCAGACAACTGCAAGGAGTTGGTGGAAAACCTTCTCAAAGCATACAAAAGCCTTGGTTGCAACATGTCACTAAGGATCTTTTGCATTCTCATCTAGATTTTTTTCCATCAAACTGCGCAGCAGTGATAGAAGAGCAGGGTGAGCGATTTCACCAGGACATTGAAGCAATAGGAAAACTATGTCAGGGCAAATGGAGTCCATCAATGCTTTCGGACTGTTGCTGGACAGTGACAAGAAATGTTCCATTTAATGAATACAAGAAACAAGCCAAGAAAAGCTAAAGATATATTTAGTCAAAAGCTGAGTAGCCAAAAGTAAAGTGTTCTATATGAAAATTAAATAATACAAAATACAAAATGGAACCCTAAAGACAAAGCATGTAACAAAAAACATTTTATTTGAATATCTTAAATATCAAAAATTACAAATCTCATATACAAATACAAAAAAATGACATACAAGTTATTCAATACAAAGATCAGCACAATAGAGGCCATTGAAACAATAAACTTAAGACAGGATCTAGTAAACCCTAACAGAAGTCAGGTGAAAAAATAAAAATACAAAAAATATAATATTGTCCATAAATTCATAATAAATGTATGAGAGAGCACAGCCTCTTTTTCTCAAAAATACCCCTTAGTTACAGAACTGTATACAGTATATATACACTGTTTTTGGCCTTTTGTTTCATAGTAAATTTTATTGCAGATTTTTTTCAATTTATACTTTATTAAATTTCTAATACATTTTACAATGAAAAAGAAAATAGGTAAATTTGGATTACATACCAACATATTCAAAGCAATAAAAAAAAAAAAAAAGAAAACATTTGTATATACATCCAACTTTTAAGTCCACATTATCTGGGAAGCCTAATTATAACGAAAATTTCTTAATGCAATTTCATACCATTATGAATACGGAGACAAAATTTACTTATTGACCAATATCATATATCCATTAAGCAGTTACAAATCCCTATCCACCTTTATCCAAAAGAAAAACCTCTAGGTGCTCAGGTTGGAGAAAAACAAACTTATTCTTTTGAAATGTGATAAAACACTTACAGGGGAATTTGATGAAGAATGTGGCCCCTAAGGACAATACTCTCTGCTTCAACAAAAGAAATTGTTTTCTCCTTAACTGTGTATTCCTCGAGATATCTGGGAAAACCTGGACCAATTTACCACAGAAGGAAAAACTTTTGTTTTTAAAATATTTTTGCAGGACTAGATTTTTTTTCCTGCCCAAAAGCCACTATTAAAGTAGCTCTTGTTGATATATCATCAACTGAGGCCTCTAAAAAAAAAAAAAAAAAGATGTTAGATTAGGACTATTCTCTTCCAATACATCTATCCCACCCTCTATGCTATACCATCTCTTTTATAATTAGGAATATAATACATTTTAGAAATAAACAATTTATAAATAATTCCTGTGCAGATAGCAATCTAGTATATGGGAAGTTCAAAAATCGCAAATTTTTACTTTGCATATTTTCCAGAGCCTCTAAATTTTTATAGATTATCAAAGTGCCCTTTATAAAGGCAGTCCCAGTTGCTTGTAAGATTGTAACCTGTGTATTCACGGCTACAATCAATGATTCTAGTTGTTCAATTCTCTTCCCATGGTCTTCCAATTTCCCCCTCATCTCACTGGCAAATATGGTAGGTTGGGTCATGGACTGGGATAATCTCCTCTCCATTTTCATAACTGCTTTCCAAACCATCCACTAGAGTGTTTTCAGGTTCAGTCATTTCCCCTTCCTCCCTTAATAACTGTCACCGACTCTAGTGGCATGTTTTCCCCATCTTTAGCTGTTATCTCCTTTACATTAGGGGTATTTAAAACACCCCTACACTTACAGAAGATTGGGTGGATATCATCCTGGGCAGGACTAGCACTAGCCCCTGACGAAAATGAAATGTCTTGTATAACCTCCCTCAAAGTTTGACTCACCCTTCGTGTCAATGTATATCCATCGGACCCTTTAGTTCTTTGCCTACCAGTGTAGATGATACCACTTTCATCTTCTGTTTCTTCCTCATAGAAAGATGATAAAACCTTCCACGTCAAAATCTTCCTCAGGGGGGCGCCCCTTTGGCGCACGGCTTTGGCAGCGCACCAGCAGCTGCACGCCGCTGTGCTGGCCTTTAAATAGCACAGTCCATCGATTTCAAATGATGTCAGGGGGCGGGAAGCAGATTTTCAAGCTCACCAGCTCTCGGTCCTTTTGGCCCTCCTCCAGGCAGCTCTCCACAGAAAGGCTTCCGAGGTGATACTGCCATGCTGGTCTTTAAATAGTAGAGATGTGTTTAGTTTTTCCATGTCAGCTCGGGCTTTGGCTCGGACGACCCGTGGAAAACTTCATTTTCCAACGGGTCGGTTTTTTTTTTTTTGTTCGGCAATTTTCTTCTAAAACGAAAAACCCACCCCAACCCTTACAATTTAGTTTATTACAACCCCCCACCCTCCGGACCCCCCCCCCCCCCAAAACTTGCCTAAAATCCGTGGTGGTCCAGCGGGGGTCCCGGGGGTGAACTCCCATGCTCGGGCCGTCGGATGCCAGGAAACAAAATGGCGCTGGTGGCCCCCCTGAAGACTTGCCAAAAGTCCCTGGTGGTCCAGCGGGGGTCCTGGAGCCATATCCTGCACTCGAGCCATCGGCTGCCAGTATTCAAAATGGCGCCAATAGCCTTTGCCCTTACTATGTCACAGGGGCTACGGTGCCATTGGTCGGCCCCTGTCACATGGTAGGAGCACAAGATGGCGCTGGCCGTCCATTGCTCCTTCCATGTGACAGGGGCCGACCAATGGCACCGGTATCTCCTGTCACATGGTAAGGGCCACCTGCGCCATTTTGTTTCCTGGCAGCCGATGGCCCGAGCGTGGGAGATCGCTCCTGGGATCCCCACTGGACCACAACAGATTTTAGGCAAGTTTGGGGGGGTTCGGAGTGTGGGGGTTGTAATAACTTAAATTGTATGGGTTGGGGTGGGTTTGTTTTGTTTTGTTTTTTAAATAAAGGTGCCCCTCCCCTTCGCGCTAACCCAAACAACACATTTTCCTCGTAGTTTGGGGAAAATCCGTGTCTGGGTTCGGGTTCCCCGAACCAGGACGAATTAGGCAATTTCGTTGAAATTGCCTAATTCGTGATAAACGAATGCACATCTCTATTAAATAGCACAGCCCGTCGATTTCAAATGATGTCAGGGGGCTGGAAGCAGATTTTCAAGCTCACCAGATCTCTGTCCTTTTGCCCCCACTCCTCCGGGCAGCTCTCCACAGAAAGGCTTCCCTTTATTGCTGATTTAATTTTTAAAGTGTTACATAAAAACAGAACAGGTAAAATATGCAACCATAAGTACACAGAAAGACCTAAACTTACAATCTGATTAGAACTCTTATCTATGCAATAGACATAAGAAGTAAAATGTAAGAACTTAAATATGGAACAGCGAATCATCTGGTTTAATTGTCATATTTGAATTCAGCACATCAACTATAAATGGCATATTTTATCGCTGAAGCAGATAACTTTAAAAAAATGCATATACCAGTGTAATTAGTTCAATTTTTCATCTCATTACTACATTCCCAAAAATTTGTTGAAGTAGACGCAAGTGTATTATGTCAGGAGAAGAGTGACAAACTCCTAGCACGGCAGGATATTTTACAGGTCCCCGTTCAGCAGTGGTCCAAAGATACCAAGGGGAAACAGCAGGGGGCGTGGAGACACCCTGTGTGGACTACAGTTCCCAGAATCCCAGAGCGGCAGGGGAAGGCTCCTAACCAGAAGGAGGCTGAGGTGAAGGCCGAGGGTAATCTGGAGGAATTAGAGGCAGCTGAGAGCATGCTGTGGGAAGCAGAGGGTGTGTCCAGGAGTGAGGAAGAAAGCTCAGAGAGCAGTAGCATGGAGAGTGAGGAGGAGATGGACTGGGAGCTGCCTTCCGAGGATTCCTCTGTGTCTGACATGGAGACGGAGTGAGTGTGTCCTGCAGCATTGGTGTTACCTGGTTTCACTACACACTTACAAGGAGGACAAGGTTGATTACCGCAAGAGATAGAGGTGAGACAGGACGGGGAGCACAACTATAGGGGAGAAGGGGTGAGTTGATGCTGGATCCCCACGCTGGGTAGTCAGTGCAAGGTTAGAAGCCTGACTACAGACATTTCGGTTTCAGTGCAGAGGCAATAGTGAATTGCAATTTCTGCACAATCTTAGGAACGAAACAAAAAGACCTGGATTTTTGATAAACTATTATATGTTTGTTTGTGAATCCTTCCTCAGTGGAGGAGGGGGAAGAACTGAGAATTGCATCTCGGTGAGAGCACAGGAAAAATACCTGACTGGAGGAGGGCCAGTCAGAGACAGAATGGGAAACCTCATTCAACAGGTTGACTCCTAAACTGTTTTAAAGAATTGCCAGAACGTCTGAATTTGCAGCAGAGCCCAGCCGTTTCAGCCTTGCAGCGATGCCTAGAGGGATGACAGCCCTGTGAGTGAAGGAACCACATCTCGCTGGTGAGAACTCCAGAGGGGCCCGCGACAATTATTGCTGTTTAATCTGTGATTTGCAATGGACAAATTTTTGGTAAGATGCAGAATTTAAAAAATGCATAAATAAAAGCTGACTTAACCTGTTTTAGGCTCCTCAGTTAACAAACATATTAGAGAGAATACACTTTAGTAAATAGACTCCATAAATTCTAAATATTAATTCAGCATTTTTCAAGTCACTTGTGTGTCTTTCAAATAACTTTACGAGCATGTTTCTCAGAGATGATCTTGGTAAGATAGGCTCCAATGTTTTTTTAAGGATCTTTCCCGATAGCCTCTCCTATCAAGTCAGTTCAGGACATGCTGTAAAATGTTAGTAGAAGTTTGCTGACCTACAGAGGCGTTCTGCACCACTAACATTTTACCACATGTCCTGAACTGACTCAGTGAAGCATCTGCTCTTCCATCTTTTGCTATCAGCAACTTACTCACTGTACTTTGCTTTCTTGCTGTCTGGCTCCAAGTCTTATGTTTGTTTGAAGCTACCTTTTCGCTCATAATCAACAGGATCATTACAAGCTATGCAGACCATCAATCCGCCACTCTTGTCAAATGTTCCTTTTTCCATATTTGCAAATTCTCTGACTAACTGTAGCGTGCACCACTTTGCTGGTGCAGGGTATGGCCATTTCATAACCTGGTACATGTGCTGATCAAGTCACTGTTCAACAACAAATAAAATCTTATTGGTTACATCATTAAGTACTATTAATGTGTTATTTCGCCACCTTTACTGTTTCTCTATGAAGATTTGCAGCATGTCACGGGCATCAATCTAACTCGGGGGGAATCTGCAACAGCCATGACAAAAATTATAGCATTAAGAATGTATTTATTCCATGGAAATTCTGAGTTAACAAATCTGATTAGCTAGTTCTGGATCACAAGTCGGCCTATGCTACCCACAATAGAGAATGAGCTATGAGAAATCTTTATAATCCTGGGGAAAGAGGAGAAACAAGCTAGCAGCAAAATGTGACTTGCTGCCAATAGGCCAAGAAATGAAACCTGAGCAGGGGCATTATGGACCAGCAGCAAAAACCTGAGAGACATCCCTGATGCTGTGCTTTCCCCCTTTTTATACTCTCATTAGTTTAAACTACTCTCTGCATATTACTTTGGCAACACATGCAAGACTCTCCTGCCAATAAAGTAATCTGAATCTAGGCTGCCAATACACAGCTGGACTATTTATTTTTGGTTCAGACTATACTGAAACTACTATTTTCATTTTAGACATGAGCCATAATAGAAATTGTGTAGATATATTGCATGTCAGATTTACTTGGATGCACTCAGCATAAGAGATCCTGTCCCATCAAATTCAGCTGAGTTTGTCAAACTTAGAAACTGATTTGTGAAGTATTTTTCCGTACATACAACATGGAGTAAATCCTGTACAAATCAGGTCCTTTGGGTTTATATAACCCCTCGTTTTCAGGCGTTTTCAACTGGTCAGGAAAAACAATATCTTCAATAACCTTTATAAATTGGCTCTTATATGTCAGGATTGTTTACTTTTTAAACCCTGCAGCAAATCAGTGAAGCCATTCTGATTCCTCAGAGCTGTGTGCCACTGCAGGAATGGAAGCCAACAAGATGCTGAGCCTGCCCCATGGCTTGACTGTAGTGCTGCTGCTGCACAGAAAACTTAGGGCTGTCTCCTGTTCTTCAGGGTTAGTGGGGTTAGAGAAGAAGGGGGAAGGCAATGGTTGCTGGCAGGAGACTTTGTGCTGAGGGGTTTTTAGTCTTGGACGAGATCACTTTTCCTGCTGTTCTGTATTCACAGTGTGTCCTGTGTTTTCCTTTATGCAGTGCCACCATGTGTTCTGTGGTTGTATTGCTTAATTTAGTTTCTCCGCAGGGCATAGGACTTTTGCTTTACTAGGTCATTAGAGCTGCAGTGTGATTATTCTGAACTCCCTAAGTGGACATTGGCTGTTTTGCATTTCCTTGCTCACTGTTTCTCCTTTCCTAATTGGTTGCTTTAACTCAAGACATCCTAGGAAGTTCCTTTGGAGGGACTTCTTAGCTACGCCAGGGGCACCTTCTGTTAGTCTCTTTCGCAAAACCCTTAGGAAAAGCATTGCTTCTTACCAGTTACCTTTAACTAAAGCATTCAGGGAAAAACTCATTGCAGCTGTGACAATTTCAGAGAATGTGTGAAGTTATTCTTGACTCCATGTCAATGCAGTAAGAGTTGTGGTTATTCATGGTTCTAATAAATGTTTTGGAAGTTAACAGAGTCTGTTTGAATATATAAAGTTGGATGAAAGGTTTTCTGCTTGTCTAACAGGACTTGCTTGTGAGGAAAGCACCCTGCTCTGGGGAGAAAATAAGTGGAACTAAACAGCTAGGACACTTGTGGGCTGCAATCCTTTGATTTCATCAACACTAACTACTATACATTAACAATACAATGAGTATGCAATCAGGGGACATTCTCCTATTATAATTGTTATCAAGTCTGATAGTTTGTGCGGTTGTCATTTTTAAATACAACATCAAACTATGGCTAAGTCAAGTATGCCCCACCAAACTAGATTGCCAGACTTTGTTTTTAACATGTCATTTTTAATTAAATAGCCTATACCATCCCTTTAGAAAAGAGATCATGTGTCCTGACAGTTGGGTGTAACATCTGACACAGTATACACCCAATTGTGTGTTGGAGCACCTTATCAATTAACAAAACCTCCCTGCCTGTTTTCAGAGAGGAAACTTAACATAAAATGTAGGATATTATCTTCTATCCTTGATTTGCATTGATGGAAATCCTATTCACTGTTAAAGGTGTGGTTCTGTTTTCCTTATAGAATTTCATCTTAAGGTAGAGGGTCCATGGAAGGAGCGCCAACAGTGGCTCAAGCTTTTATTGTTATTTAAATGAATAAAATTTCCCCACATTTCCTAGTAGCCTAACTTCTTTATCTTGAACTGCACATGTGATGTTCTCTACCAATACGGTTGGCCCTATATCCATTATTTAGGAAGTGGAGGCTCTGCTCTTCGTTTTCAGTAGCTGGAAATGCAATCTTCCCTCTGTGCCAGTGTTTCTCAACCTTTTCTTGCCCCTTTTCAAGAAAAATGTGTGGCACAAGCACCTTCGTGAAGTAGGCAGTGCAGACATGGGAAAGAAAGGGCTAGGGAAGCACTGAAAGCCCCCACCAGACTCTCTTCCAAACTATAAAAGAGAAGGGGTGGAAAGTGGAGACGCATATGAACCCGTCACAATGGGCCGGCTTCCTCTATATACAAGTGCAGGATAAGGGAGGAGTTGGTGTGGCCTGGAAAACTGGCTCAGTTAGTCACCTTGGCTGCTGCACGTGGCTCCCAGAGCTCCTTCACGGCTGCTGCTCCCAATTCAGATTAAGTCACATCCCATGCTCAGTGCACATTCTCCCCATCTCACTGAGCCCTGGGGTAGGAGAGAAGCTGGAAGTGCTCTGAGGATTGGAAAGATGAGGAACTGCTTTGTGTAGAGTGTGTGTGTGCTGCACAAAGTGGAGCCCAGCTATCCATGGCCTGCGTGTGCTGCCTGTTAACTACCAAGCGCTCGGGCTCTTGCTGTAGCTTGGAAGAAGAGGCAAGCACGACTGCACGGCTGTTCAGAAAGGAATTCCTAGCAGTTTAAGAGCCACTGCTGAAGTCTCCTTATTGCAGCTGTAAGGTGCTGAAAGTAAAGCCCAAGTGCTGGCCTGCAACAGAGCATCGGGCAGTGGTGACTTTTCGGCGGCATAACAATTGGGAAACACTGCTCTAAGCTGTGTGTGTGTGCTCACAGTTCGTGAACCCCACACACATGGCAAAAGAGCACACAGTAGAAATCCCGATATTTGCATTATACTGACTTTTAGTGCACAAATTTGAACTTGGCTTATAAAAAAAAAAAAAAAAATTGGACAAAATAAAATTTTTGCTTACCTAGCCTTTCAAAAATGAGTACTGTGTATACAAATAACATTAAATAGCTGGAATCTGAAACTAGAAAAATCAGGACACAGATAGTACTGTAGAATTAAAGGCAGCACTGCACCCACACATTCTGTGCTGGTGGTTATCCCCTGCTAGAAGTAGTAAAGCTTCTTACATGATCAAAAGATCACCATTAACTGCTTAGCTCCTCCGCTTTAAGATTGTCCCTGAAAGTGTATGTGGTGTACAGTAGGCCCTGTGAATTATTTAATAGTATATTACAGCAAAGCCATCCGATGCATCCAAAATCTCTCCACTCTGCTAAAACACTTTTCAACTGCTTTGTAATAGAGGTGTTTTACTGTAATTGGTTTGTTTAATAGCTAAATCATATAGTTGGCCATACCTGAAAACAGTTGTGAAGTTTATTTCTTGAGCTGAAGTACCCTTTTATTTACATGCAAATGAAACCTAATTGGATTTGCATACTTGTTTCATATTAGGCTCAAAGTGAGACTCTCAATAAGTAAGCTGCTAGAGTACCCACCCTCGCTTAGCCATGGGATGTGCACATCCTCCACCAGAGGTTCCAAAATGTTTTAAGGGAAGGGCCACATAGGACATGTCAAGTCACCAGGAGGACGGAGTCTGAGCAGTTGGCTAAGCGAGGGTGGGTACCCTTCAGAGTTTGGCCCTTTTGATAGTTTGAAATTCTGGGAAAAGGAGAGAGGACAGGGTTCCCAGAGCTTATCAATAATAATAATACATTTATATTTCTCAGAAGCTGGCAAACCTGTCGCCTGTCTACCCTTTCCCTTCCATCTGCTCCCTGAGAAGTAGGAATGTGGCAGTGGGTGAAGGGGTGTGGTGCACTCCTCCTTCCCCCTCACCCTCCCCTCCCTCAATCCTATCTCCCTTCCTTCTCTCTCACTCTGTTCTCTGACTCTTGCTCATCCCATATGCCTCCTCAATTTTCTGTTCTTGAGGCCTGGGCTCCCTGCAACGGTGGTTTTCAGCAGCACAAACCGGCCAGCTCCTTCTGGCACCCTCGAAGACTCCAGCATTTTCTAACCGGACGAGCGCTAGTAGACAGTGCAGGTGGCTGTCTAGGGCGGCAAAGTGCAGGGTCTGGTGGAAAAAAATGTTCTCGCAGGCCTTCCCCGCTGCTGCCCTTTCACCCTATCTGGCTCCTCCTGCCACACCTACTTTCGCTCAGTTGCAATGCACTGGAAATGAGAAAGGAAGGGAGTGCTGCTGCTGCTGCTGCTATGCACCAGTAACGGTGGAGCCTAGGCAGCCCCATTGAAGGTCATGGATGGTGGTGTGGGAGGGAAGGGGTGTGAGGGTCTAAATTTGGATGCCACCTAGGGCAGATAAATTTCTTTCATCAGCCTTGTTTTCTGACAGGCCTAAGCTGACCAAAAGGTGCTCTTGGCAATAGAGTATGTCATTTTGTGGTATATTGCTTTGGTTACTTGTGGTAAGGTGATTCATTCAAATCAGTAAACATAACCATAAAGCACAAGCTGGGACTCCTGGTGTTAATCTGACTGCATTTGTGAGGCTGTTACATGCCGGAGCTTGCAGTTCTGTTAAAGTAAAGTAGAACTGATATAGAACAGCACCAGGACTGGCTGATCTTGACTCTCATGTCATGGAACTTTATGGCCAACTAAGACAGTCTGTATGTATAGGATATATCGGAGTTCTTTCTCCCCCCCCCCCTCCCCCCAGCCAAAACAAATTTCACATGCAGTCAACGTGCCTAAAACACCTCAGCGCACTTGGTAAAACTGTCCCAAGAGTAGAGGGTCTCATTTCACCCAGATTATTGATTTGATCTGATTGACTGTCATTCAGTTTATACACCAATCATAGCGGTGACCAAACCGAAGAGACTGATCCAGTCCTAGTTTTGTCCCATTACATGCATGCACCAGTAGTTCTGATTTACCGTACAGAGATAGGCACAAGGTACATCTCCATGCAGGCAAGTCAAGGAGGCAAAAACCAGGCTCAGCCTACATAGGTTGACCTGGGGAAGATGGGAACCCTAAACAGAGGGAGTATCATAATGGAGGGTATGACAGGGCTCACCAGGAATAGACACTATAGACAGTCAGTCCTGGTTTTACCCCATGGCACCTCTGGTTCACACTCTCTGCTTTACATTAAAGTGGCCCTTGTCTCATGTTCTGCCTGTGCTCCCTGCTTATCTATGCTCCAGGACTTGACCCTTGTATGGGAGGCAGGTCGCACCTTATAGACTAACCAATTTATTGAGGCATGATAAGAACATAAGACAATGCCGTACTGGGTCAGCCCAAGGGTCCATCACCCTTCTCTGCACTTTTTCCAGTGCAGCTACATCCTTTTTGAGATATGGTGAGCAGAACTGTACACAGTATTCAAGGTGCAGTTTCACCATGGAGCAATACAAAGGCATTTTGACAGCCACCATTTTATTTCCCATCCCCTTCCAGCCTCACAAGGTGGTCCTGCAGTTTATCACGATCCACTTGAGATTTAACTACTCTGCATAATTTTGCGACATCCGCAAATTTGATCAGCTCACTTGTCGTACCTCTTTCCAGATCATTTATAAATATATTAAAAAGAACCGGTCGACGTACAGATCCCTGAGGCACTCCACTGTTTACCCTTTTCCACTGAGAAAATTGACCATTTAATCCTACTCTGTTTCCTGTCTTTTAACCAGTTTGTAATCCTTGAAAGGACATCACCTCCTATCCCATGACATTTTAGTTTTCTTAGAAGCCTCTCATGCGGGACTTTGTCAAATGCCTTCTGAAAATCCAAATACACTACATCCACCGGTTCACCTTTATCCACATGTTTATTAACCCCTTCAAAAAAAATGTAGGTGATTTGTGAAGCAAGTCTTCCCTTGGGTAAATCCATGTTGGCTGTGTCCCATTAAACCATGTCTATCTAAATGTTTTGTGATTTTATTCTTTATAACAGTTTCCACGATTTTTCCCAGCACTGAAGTCACTCACCGGTCTATAGTTTCCCAGATCACCCCTGGATCCCTTTTTAAATGTGGGGGTTACATGATTATTCTAGGCCATAGTCCACTTCATCAGATGAATTTTTGGAGGATTCTCCCTCTTCCCAGTTGCTACTACTAGTACTGCCACCTCTGATCCACAGGCTGAATCAGAAACAATCTCCACACAACATTGGCTAGGGTTGTGCCAATCGCAGTCTGTACAGAATTAGGAATGAGAGTGAACGAGTTGCAGCTCACATGATCAGATGGGGTGAGGCGGAAGCGGGTATAATGGGAAACAGATGTTCTTCTCTAGAGTCTTACAGATTAGGGTAGGATGCTTCTCAGACTGCTCTCCCGAATCTGTAACTGCTCCCCCCTCCCGAATCTGTAACTGCTCCCGAATCTGTAACTGCTCCCCCCTTGCATGAGTTTAGTTCTACTGTTCATTGCACCCCTTGTTCTATGTAAACCGGCATGATGTGACTTGTTCATGAATGCCGGTATATAAAAAAAGTTAAATAAATAAATAAAATAAATAAATAAATCTGTATTTAGCATTTTACCTCAGTGGAAGCACCTGGCTCTTAAACCTAGTGAAAGCACTTGGCTTTAATCCCAGGGGAAGCAACATGCTTTGAAACATAAGAAAACCATTTAACAAATTAGAGTTCTAGTAAAAGTTCCTACTGCCACAGAAAAAGGGAACCCAGCCAGGATTTATCTAAAGCCCTCTTCCAAGGAAAGGTATTTCCTAAACCAGGGGGGAAAAAAAATCTTCTCTTTCCTGAAAAGTAGTCTTTTACCTTGCATGGCCTGGCAGCAGCTGTGCAGGAGCCTTTCCATACTCTGCCTCCCTCTCTAAGCCAAGGAAAGGACGTTATGGTTAAGCAGGATGTGGCAGCAGGACGCAGCACTCTTTCCCTCTTGCTTGGGCTCTAGAGCAGAGCTGGCCTCTGGATAGCTTGTTCCTGCTCTCTTCACATTTCTGGAGTGAGCTGGTGTTGAGCCTCTAAGGTTTATCAGACTCTCTGGCTGCAAACCGTATTTTGCTTCTCCTAGACTACCGTAGGCACAGGTCTTCTCTAGTACTTGCGTTTGAGGCTCCTGTAACTAACTCCTTTAGGGCGGTGATCTGCTCCCCAGCTTACAGGCAGATGCAGTATAGGCGCTTGAAAAGCAGGCGTTCATGACTGAGTGTCCGCTTTCCTAACGCATGCCCATCCACCTCTCCTGGGCACTCGATGCAGTATGCTAATGAGCTGCTGTGTTAAAAAGGAGGCACTAGAGGAAATTGTGCATTCCTAGCACCTCCTTGGCATCAGTCGCCTAGGAGAAGTGGCTATGCGTGGGGGTTAGGGAAATGGACCTGATCGCCAACAAGACTTTTTAAACATTTTTTCCATGTTGTTGTTTTCTGTAGTTCCTCAGACTTAAGCAGTCCATATTAGGAGCTACCACCCAGGAAAAAGACCTAGGCATCATAGTGGATAATACTTTAAAATCGTCAGCTCAGTGTGCTGCAGCAGTCAAAAAAGCAAATAGAATGTTAGGAATTATTAGGAAGGGAATGGTTAATAGAATGGAAAATGTCATAATGCCTCTATATCGCTCCATGGTGAGACCACTCCTTGAATACTGTGTACAATTCTGGTCGCCGCATCTCAAAAAAGATATAGTTGCGATGGAGAAGGTACAGAGAAGGGCAACCAAAATGATAAAGGGGGATGGAACAGCTCCCCTATGAGGAAAGGCTGAAGAGGTTAGGGCTGTTCAGCTTGGAGAAGAGATGGCTGAGGGGGGATATGATAGAGGTCTTTAAGATCATGAGAGGTCTTGAACGAGTAGATGTGACTCGGTTATTTTCACTTTCGAATAATAGAAGGACTAGGGGGGGCATTCCATGAAGTTAGCAAGTAGCACATTTAAGACTAATTGGAGAAAATTCTTTTTCACTCAACGCACAATAAAGCTCTGGAATTTGTTGCCAGAGGATGTGGTTAGTGCAGTTAGTGTAGCTGGGTTCAAAAAAGGTTTGGATAAGTTCTTGGAGGAGAAGTCCATTAATGGCTATTAATCAATTTTACTTAGGGAATAGCCATTGCTATTAATTGCATCAGTAGCATGAGATCTTCTTAGTGTTTGGGTAATTGCCAGGTTCTTGTGGCCTGGTTTTGGCCTCTGTTGGAAACAGGATGCTGGGCTTGATGGACCCTTGGGCAGACTGGATGGACCATTTTGTCTTTTTCTGCCATCATTACTATGTTACTATATATTCAGTTGTACCTTACCTGGAAAGCATGTTTCTGTCCGGACGTTTTGGTCTACTTTATAATACAGGGATGCCCTGTAGATGTACATCTTTTAATGTTTTGTAAGACACCTTAACCATATGAGGAGAAGAATAAGTGTCCACATAAACAAGGTGAGTTCACTAATAATATATAAGTAGAGATAATTCACTGAAGTGAATGCAAAAATATAGTGATTATAGACAGCAATTTCTAGTGAATCATTTACATTTACTGAATTATTTACAGCTTGAATAAGCCAGGCAAACCAGACTAGTCACTGAAGTGTTTGAAGCAAAAGTACCCCTGTGGCATAGAATTTTTATGTTACTGTGTTACTAAGGCAATTCATTTTAAGTGAATCTTTAAGCTTTGTGCGCAGCCTTACCCTACCACGGTCCTCTCCACACACAATTTCAAAGGAAGGAGGAGAAAACCCGAATGACACAAGACTACGCAGCTGGCTAAAGAACGGCTTCTTCTTTGACACAGAGTTGCCAAAATACTACAGCCAAAGCCTTCCCAATTATATGAGCAGACGTTTGTGGCGTTCATATTCAGGCTGACTTGTTGGTATTCAATAAGGGAGTTACTTGGTGAGACTTTACATGCTATTTACTGAAAATGGATAGTCCCACAGCAAGACTATAACATTATATGCAACGTATCTATTTCAGTTTCGGACATTCTCAGGAGATTTTATTTTTAAGTGGAGAGTTTGCAAGCTGTTCCTTTTCCTTCAGTGCCTCCAAATGTTAGCAAGCTGTTCTCATGTTGTCATTTTATTGTACATAATTGAGCAACGATCAATACAGCATCCAGCAAATGCAACAAGATGATCCAATCTGGGAGGACTGAAACCAGTGTTATGGTCAAACAGATGAAAGCTTAACTTATCCCACTCCTAGCTTGACTTTCAAGGGTAAATTTTCGAAAGCTTAGTCAGAATTTACACACACATTAAGGTAGATTTTAACAGGAGAGCACAGTTCCCTGTGAGGGCACAGGGATGCACCAATTTTATACCATGCGGGCGCCAGCGCTCGCATGTTATAAAGTATGTTAGCCATGTATACATGCATGCTGGATTTTAAATCCGCATGTGCTGAGGGACCAAATTTTGCATTGATGTGCGTGATGATGCAATCGGGTCTCCCCCAGTTTACTCCCAGTTCACTCCAATTAAGAAGCGGACCGGGAGGGAACTTCCCTACCCCTCTACCTAACCTTCCTTCCCTTTTCTCTCTCTCCACCACTTTTTTTGTTTTGTAATTTACCTGCTCCAATGAGCAGAGGTAAGTAACGCATGCCAGCTGGCTGCCAGTGTGTGCTTCCCCGCCCTGCCTCTTGTTCAGGGCCTGGCATTTGTGCGTGTATTGGCACTTACACACATAGCCGGGCCCTTTTGACAATGCCTATTTTTACGCTCGCTGTTTGAAAATTCGGCCTAATGCACAGAAGTTGGCTTATAAAAAAAAAAAAAAAAGTATTAAAAAAAAAACCCCATGGCATTCTGGGAGCATTATTGACTTACACACAATGGAGTAATTTTCAAAAGGGTTTACTTGCTTAAAACTGTGTTTTACGTGCACAAATGGGCTTTTGAAAATTGCTACGATATATGCTACTTTTACACTTGGAAATCCTTTTGAAAATGAGGTGAATTTTCATAACGTATGCAAATAAACAACATCCATTTAATCTACACACATAACATTACGTCCCATTTTGCAATGGTTAAAGTTACGTGTGGATGCTTAGCTCCATGTTAGCCCGTTATTCAAATGCAGTTTGTGAGTGTCTTGTGTTTTCAAAATCATATTTTTGGACATGTTTGAAAATTGGGTCTAACTTTGCAGTTGGGTGCATTGCTGAATTATGCACTCCTTCATGCATGTAAATGCATTGTAACTATGAAGAACGTAGTGATGCTTGTTACAAAAAAGCAGATAAACAAAAAACCCTCTAAGTGTAAGAATAGACTCAATAAGCAAAAACAACTGATCTCACAAGATCAAATGAAGATGTGTGACAGAATACATTTTAAATTGGACAGAATGACCATCATATTGCACTATATGATAAATATCATCAGGGCTCAAAGGACAGCACTTCAAGCACTGATGAAATTTTTCATATAGTGCAATATATTGGTCATTCTGTCCAATTTAAAATGTGTTCTGTCACACATCTTCATTTGATCTAGTGAGATCAGTTGATATTTTGTAACATGCAAAAACATCAGTCTAGGTAATTTTTAAGCAGCAACTACCCTGAATATTTAAAACCCATTATAAACAGCTGAGGATTACATTTTCAAACTGTGCATTGGGATAAAGGCTGCAGGCACCCATACCCATTGCTCCAATTTTCAAACAGACCGTCTGTGCGTACTTTCATGCTGAAACCTGCCGCAGATACAAAGTACCAGAGGACATTTGTGCCTACCTTGTGCACAGGTATTTTGTTCCCATATTGAAAAAGGGCAATTTTCAGAAAGACAATTTATGAACAAAAATTTATACACATATATAGTAACATGGTAGAAAATGCCATTGGCCGTGCCCCATTATTCTGACCACACTGCTAAGAATACATCCCAGCTGTCAGCCACAGCGTGTGAGCCTCTGCCAGTCCTCCACAGGCTCCTGGGCTGCCAACTTTAGATCTTCGATCTCCTAACTGGGAAAGATAGGAAGATATGGTCCATAACATCCATTTAGTATGCCCCATTTCCTTCCAGGGAACTAGCCCTAGACCCCTGTAGCTGTGGGACTTGTTGCCTTTTTGGCAAGTATATATCCTGTGTGCGTCTACCATGCTTTTTGGAACTCAGTTATTATTTCTATGTGAAGTCCTTCCCACGGGAATCCATTCCATGCACTTACCATGCTTTCGGTGACTATAGTAGCATAGATAATTAGTAAATGCTAGCTGAACAACCTTAAACTCTTTAGTCTTTCCTCATAGGGGAGATGATCCCATGCCCTTTATCTGTTTTGAGATGTGGCAACCAGAATTGCATACAGTATTCCAGGTGCGGTCTCACCATTGAGCAATACAGAGGCAGTATAACATCTTCCGTTTTGCCATTCCCTTTCTAATAATTCCTAACCTTCTGTTTGCTTTTTGAATGCCTCGGTACACTGAGCCGATGATTTCAATGTAATTCTATGACTCCCAGATATTTTTCCAGGGTGGTAGCTCTTAATATGGAACCTACATCATATAACTACAGCATAGGATATTTTTCCCTATATGCATCACCTTGCACTTGTCCACATTAAATTTCATCTGCCATTTGGATGCCCTGATCTGCAATCTGGCCAGGTCTATTGTCCCCACTGTTCAGGAGATCTCCCAGCTGACTACCAGTGTGACTACTTGCCAGATTGCTCTATTCCCAGACAGCCGTTTTGACTATCTTCTGTGTACACCACATTGTTGGGTAGAAGAGCATACAAGTTTACTACAGCACCGTGCTTAACCAGGTAGCTCTAGAGTCTACTTCCTTGAAGGATTTTGCACCTCATGGTAGGAGGCCCTATGGCAGAATTGCTTGTGAAAGTCCAACTAGTCCCTGGACATCTTCTGCAGGTCATAGCTGACTGCATGGCTGTGGACCAGTTCTCCCTCACTGGTCATTATAAGATGGGTGAGCCACTGTGCATCTCTCTCTAATTGGGCTTCCTTGCCTGCGGAGCCATTTTTTATGATGTCCTCTCACTCAGGCCGATACAGTACCAACATGTAAAAATAAAGTGCGGCAGTGTCCGGCGCCTGCTCATTTGACGCGCACACATGAAAGTACAGGGTAATGCAGATGAGAATGAATTTACTCAATCCTACATTTAAGAAGTAATATCTCAAAGAGATAGTAACTCAATAATATACCTGGACTTGACCAACATTACTCAAATAATGATTTTATTTATGAAATTGTAACCAAACTTTATTGGCACCTGTTAGAATGTACAATATCCTACATTTACTTACCTTAGTCTATGTGCCTATTTGTAAACCGTTGCGATGGTATATAACTTAGCGACGGTGTAGAAAAGTTTCTAAATAAATAAAAATTTTGGTTCGCAATCCACTCGATTCAGTATTCAAATTAGACGCAAATCCAAGCGGCGCCAAAGAAGTACCAAAAGCGCGCCTATCAAGCAGTAGGCGTTCGCAATTGATTTTACTGTATAGGACGTTATAGAGCGCCTACGCAGTATCCAGGGTGCGCTGCTTCCATACATGTCATTTCTATGGAACAGGAAATGTCATTTTGAAAATGTAACAAAATGTTACATTCCAAACTTTTCATCGATCTGGAAACTTACCTAATACATCTTGATTATTCATTTAACAAATATACATAAACAATTATTCATTTAACAAATATACATAAGCAATAGAAGCGGAGCCTCAGGGATGCTTAATGCTAGACGCCGGAGGAAGGCCTGGCGTGGCATCCTTCTTCCGGTGCCAGTACAGGCGTCTGTGTCTTCGCTGGACTCTGCTGGACTTGCGGAGTCCCAGAGATGCCTAATTCTAGATGCTGGAGGAAGGTCGGGTACAGCGTCCGGGTCTCCGCTGGACCCACGGAGCCCCAGAGACGGCTAATTCAAGACGCCGGAGGAAGGTCGGATGCAGCGTCCTTCTTCCGGCGTCCGTACAGGGGCCCGTGTCTCCGCTGGACCCGCGGAGCCTCAGAGATGCCCAGACAGAAAACTTCTACTTTTGGATATTCAAAAACAACACATACATACCTCCTCCGATCTTTGTGCCGGGTTCTGCTGTTGGCTGTTGTCTCCAATAGGCCGTCTAGAATTCCCTCGCAGAGCATTTCTTAATCTCGCTCTCACCCGTAGAAAAAAAGATTGCCAAAGCCAATATATACATGTAGTCCATGACGCTGTCCGTTGGAGATTAACGACTGTCACGAGCACAGCACCACACTAACGCCAGGGTAGGCGGTAAAAATAGAGGGTAAAGACTCGGAAAATGTGCAGGTTAAAGACGCGCTATTTTGGGCGCACGTTACTGTATCGAGGGGAATAGCTAATCCGGTCATTAAATACCATTAACATACCATCTACATGCGGCAGGCGCTAATTGTAATGCATCGTTTTCTGCACGTGCTAAGGACGTGTTAGAGCATATACTAAATCGCGTGTCCATCTTACGCGCCTAAAACACGCGTCTAATTCATGCTTTAAAGTGTGCAAGCCCGGCCGTGCTTTACTGTATTGGCCCAACTGTTGGAAATGGAAATGTTACACAAGGAATGTATGTGTGTAATTTGTCCTCACAAAAAAATTATTCATATACTTTTGAACATCCTAGCATAATTTTGGGGATGGCAAAACGTATTTTATAAACAGTGCAACTGCTGTCACACAGTTATCAAATACACACAGAACTTTATGTGCACTCACTTATATGCATGCATGCCAACTTCAACACATTACTGAAAATTACACTTGTATATTACTCCCTTCGATTTCTATGCACAAAGGGGCGGATTTTGAAAGGCCTGCGCGCGTAAATCCGGAAGGATTTACGCGTGCAGGGCCCTCGCGCGCCGGCGCGCCTATTTTGCATAGGCCGCCGGAGCGTGTAACATAGAAACATAGAAATGACGGCAGAAGAAGACCAAACGGCCCATCCAGTCTGCCCAGCAAGCCTCACACATTTTTTCTCTCATACTTATCTGTTTCTCTTAGCTCTTGGTTCTATTTCCCTTCCACCCCCACCATTAATATAGCGAGCAGTGATGGAGCTGCATCCAAGTGAAATGTCTAGCTTGATTAGTTAGGGGTAGAAGGGGTAGTAACCGCCGTAACAAGCCAGCTACTCCCCGCTTTGTGAGTGTGAACCCTTTTTTCCATATTTCCTCTTGCTGTTGAAGCTTAGTGATGTTGGAGTCACAGTAACCATGTATATGTTTATTGAATAAGGGTATTGTCTCCAGGCAGTAGCCATCATTCTGGCGAGTCCCCCACTCTTCATTGGCGGCCTCTTGAATTTATGGATCCACAGTGTTTATCCCACGCCCCTTTGAAGTCCTTCACAGTTCTGGTCTTCACCACTTCCTCCGGAAGGGCATTCCAGGCATCCACCACCCTCTCCGTGAAGAAATACTTCCTGACGTTGGTTCTGAATCTTCCTCCCTGGAGCTTCAAATCGTGACCCCTGGTTCTGCTGATTTTTTTCCTACGGAAAAGGTTTGTCGTTGTCTTTGGATCATTAAAACCTTTCAAGTATCTGAAAGTCTGTAACATATCACCTCTGCTCCTCCTTTCCTCCAGGGTGTACATATTTAGATTCTTCAATCTCTCCTCGTACGTCATCCGATGAAGATCCTCCACCTTCCTGGTCGCCCGTCTCTGTACCGCTTCCATCTTGTCTTTGTCTTTTTGTAGATACGGTCTCCAGAACTGAACACAGTACTCCAGGTGAGGCCTCACCAAGGAACTGTACAAGGGAATAATCACTTCCCTTTTCTTACTCGATATTCCTCTCTCTATGCAGCCCAGCATTCTTCTGGCTTTTGCTATCGCCTTGTCGCATTGTTTCGCAGACTTCATATCATTAGACACTATCACCCCAAGGTCCCTCTCCTGCTCCGTGCACATCAGCCTTTCCCCCCATCGAATACAGTTCATTCGGATTTCCACTCCCCATATGCATGACTTTGCACTTCTTGGCATTGAATCTCAGCTGCCATATCTTCGACCACTCTTCCAGTTCCCTTAGATCCCGTCTCATTCTCTCCACTCCTTCTGGCGTGTCCACTCTGTTGCAGATCTTAGTGTCATCCGCAAAAAGACAAACCTTACCTTCTATCCCGTCCGCAATGTCGCTCACAAAGATATTGAACAGGACCGGTCCCAACACCGATCCTTGCGGTACACCACTTAAAACCGCTCTCTCTTCAAAGAAGGTTCCATTTACCATCACACATTGTCTTCTGTCCGTCAACCAATTTGCAATCCAGGTCACCACCTCGGCACTCACTCCTAAGCTTCTTGTTTTATTCACCAGTCTCCTGTGCGGAACCGTATCAAAAGCTTTGCTGAAATCCAAGTATATGATATCGAGCGCTCTTCCTCGATCCAATTCCTTGGTTACCCAGTCAAAAAAGTCAATCAGATTTGTCTGACAGGATCTTCCCCTGGTGAATCCATGTTGCCTCTGGTCCATCAATTCTCCGGACTGTAGATAGTTCACTATTCTCTCTTTCAGCAGTGACTCCATTACTTTTCCCACCACCGAAGTGAGGCTAACCGGTCTGTAGTTGCCAACCTCCTCCCTGTTCCCACTCTTGTGAAAGCTGACCACCACCGCTCTTCTCCAATCACGCCGGCACCACTCCCGTTTCTAAGGGATCTATTGAGCAGGTCACACTGCAGACCCGCCAGAACATCTCTGAGCTCCCTCAATATCCTTGGATGTATCCCATCAGGCCCCATGGCTTTGTCCACTTTCAGGTTCTTTAGCTCTTCCCACACATTTTCTACTGTAAAAGGATTTTCATCTATTCCACTTCCCTCCAGTTTTTTGTTGTGTAGAGATGGTCCTTCTCCAGGGTCTTCTTTAGTGAACACAGAGCTGAAGTATTTGTTTAATATTTCTGCCATTTCTTCGTCTCTCTCCACACATTGATCATTACCACCTTTCAATTTCACTATACCACTTTGGACCTTTCTCTTTTCGCTGATATATCTGAAAAATGTTTTGTCACCATTTTTTATCTTCTTGGCAATCCTCTCTTCCGCTTGACTTTTTGCCAACTTGATTAATTTCTTTGTCTCCCTCAGTTGATACAAATATTCTTCTTTGTGCTCCTCCCTTTGGGATCCTTTATATTTCTTGAATGCTGTTCTTTTCGCTTTAATTTTGTCAGCCACCTCCTTTGAGAACCAGATAGGTTTCAATTTTCTTTTGCTTTTCTTTACATTTCTAACATATAGAGCAGTTGCCTTGGTGATTGCTCCTTTTAGATTGGACCACTGCTGATCCACATCTCTCTCGTTCTCCCATCCTTTAAGTTCTTCCTCCAGGTACTTCCCCAATTCCTCAAAGTCTGTGTTTTTGAACTGTAAAACTCGGGTCTTTGTGGTTCTTTTCCCTATTCTTTTAGTGATATTAAACCATACCGTTTGATCACTGCTGCTGAGGTGGGCGCCCACCTGGACATCTGAGACATTATCTGCATTAGTGAGCACTAAGTCGAGTATAGCTCCTTCTCTAGTGGGTTCCAACACCATTTGTTTGAACAAAGATACTTGCATGGCATGCACTATCGCTCTATTTTTAGTTTCTGCAGATGGGATTTTCCAGTCTACATCTGGCATATTAAAGTCACCCACGATCACCACTTCTCCCTTCTTACCTATCTTATGGATGTCTTCAACCAGATCTCTGTCCAGCTCTTCCTTTTGTAAAGCCCCAGGACGCGCGTAAGTCCCGTGGCTTTCGAAAAGGGGCGGGAGGGGGCGTGTCCGGGGCGTTCCCGAAACGACGCGGCATTTTGGGGGTGGGCCCGGGGGCGTGGCGCTGGCCCGGGGGCGTGGTCGAGGCCTCTGGACCAGCCCCCGGGACCGGAGGACGGAGCGGGGCTGCCGGCCGGCCCGCGCAAAGTTAGGGGGGGGGGTTTAGATAGGGTTTAGATAGGGCCGGGGGGTGGGTTAGGGAGGGGAAGGTGGGGGCAGGGCGAAGGAAAGTTCCCTCCGAGGCCACTCCGAAATCGGAACAGGCGCGCGCAGGTTGCACAAATGTGCACCCCCTTGCGCGCGCGCCGACCCCGTAGACGCGCGTATCTTATAAAATCCAGCGTACTTTTGTTCGCGCCTGGTGCGTGAACAAAAGTACGCGATCGCGTATTTTTTAAAGATCTACCCCAATATGCATAACTCTATATTTTTCCCTATTAGCTGCCAAGCAGTTGACCACTCTTCAAACATTCTTAAACCATTTCTCATTTTGTCTACTCCCTCAGGTATGTTCTCTACATTGCAAATGATACCAAGAATTGTAACAAGACCATTTTCATCCTAATCTCTCCATAATATCTGACAAAGATATTGAACAGAACTGGTGCCCAGGACTGAGCCCTGAGGAACTCCTCTAATCATGTTTCTTTCCTCAGAGTGAATTCCATGTTCCACTGACCTCCGTCTACCACTTAACCAGTTTCTAATCCAGGCTCACCATCTTCATGCCTAGCCCTCAGGCTGTTCAGTTTATGAGCCTTCAATGCAGAACACTATCAAAAGCTTTGCTGAAATCCAAGTAAGTCACATCCAGTGCATGCCCTTGATCTAATTTTCTAGTCATGAAATCAAAGAAATTAGATTCATCTGACATGATTTTCCCTCTGGCAAAACCATGCTGTCTGCCTTTGAAAATTGTCTACTTAATAATTTTAGAGGCTTGTAGAGGGGCACTCTACAGTGCTTTAGTTAAATTTGTAATACAGGAAAGTCAAAGCCACATTCATGGTTTTCAACTGGCTCCCCTAGACACAAGGAAATAGTGACTTGCTCAAGATTACAAAGAGAGCAAGCAGAGGAGTCTTCAGTTCATGCCCAAGTGCTTCTCCTGAATCATAGACCAATACTTGAACTTAGGGATAGATTACAGGATAATATCAGCCTGGGGGATTTTTAAAAATTGTCCCATGGTTTGTACAAGGCACGCATTAATTCGATGACTAGTGTATCTCTATATACAGAACCCTGGTTTCCAATATGCCAACAATACTGTGCAATCGAGGCATAGGATGTCAGCACATAATATACATTCATTTTTTAATCTGGATAAAGTTTAAAGTTTTAGGGGGTAATTTTCAAAAGGAGTTATGCGCATAAATGTAACTACTATTGTAGCAATTTTCAAACGCTATTTACTCACGTAAAGTGCATTTATGTGAGTAAATCCTATGGACAATTCAATGGCATATATTGTAGCAATTTTCAAAAACCCACTTACTCGAGTAAAGTGCATTTACTCGAATAAAGCCCAGTTTTACTCAAGTAAATGCTTTTAAAAATCAGGCTCTTAGTGTTTAAACATTCCAGTTGCTGGTTTTCATTACCATACACTTTTTTATATTTTGGCTTCATCATTTTGTTTCCTCAAGCAGTTTCCTTCGGTATACTGTGACACTATATTCAATATTTAATTTTGTATAAAAGTTTTTTTACGGTAACCGATGGTTCCAAAAAATATATACATACATATATACTCAAAACTACACAGAATCGGGATTGAAAAATATTTTTTAAAAACAATTTTGCTGGAAACAAGATTTTTTTACCACATTGCTACGGACATTACAAAAAAGAGAGCAGTTTCTGTACTTTTTGCCGCAGGTTATTTTCAATTTTTATTTTTAGTGAGACGGTATTGTGACATTATTAAAGATTTGCTGGGTACTATTTCATCCGTATGAATCAGTAATTCTAACGACATTTTTTTAAGATGTTTTGACAGAATATATAATAGTACTGAGTGCAGTAACTATTATCGGGCAATACAACACTCCGATTATTAGAATGAATACACTAATGGTATCACAATGAATGATGTCGATTTAGTTCTATACTGTTTCATCCACAAGAGTCACATATATTATTTTAACCACTTTTGAGAAAGTACCTTTGAACTTTGATTCCGTATTAGATAATGTTTCGAACCCATACAATGGGGTAAATTTTAAAAGCCCTGTGTGCGTAAATCCTGCCAGATTGACGCACGCAGGGCACTCGCGCGCCTATTTTGCATAGGCCGCTGGCGCGCACAAAACCCCAGGACGCGCATAAGTCCCAGGGCTTGCTAAAATGGGCGGTCCAGGGGGCGTGTCTGCGGTCTGGGGTGTGTCCGGGGGGCATGTCTGCGGTCCGGGAGCATGGTCGATTGCCCCGACACAGCGGCCTGTGTCAGGGCCTGGCCAGCCGGCGCTCGCAAGTTACGTGGCATCGAACAAGGTAGGGGGGGGATTTAGGTAGGGCCGGGGGGGTGGGTTAGATAGGGGAAGGGAGGGAACGTGGGAGGGACAAAAAAAAAGTTCCCTCCAAGGCCGCTCTAGCTTGTCGCGCGCAGGCTGCCGATTTTGCGCAGCCTTGTGCGCGCCGACCCCGGATTTTAAAAGATACGCGCGTATCTTTTAAAATCTGGCGTACTTTTGTTCGCGCCGGTTGCGCGAACAAAAGTACCCCAATGTGTTTCCCTAAGACAGTTACAGTGTCCTGTCATTGACAAGCATATTATGAAGCATAATACAACACTGTGAATTGTGGATCTAAAGATTCCTTGATTTGGCTCCAGAGTTTTTTCATTAAGATGCCTTTGCAATGAACACAATACAACATTTTTAATTGTGGACTCCAAGACTTCTTGAGGTGACTCAATTTACTTAAGATTCTTATTTAACATACATACATATTGAGTATGGTAGTACAAGAAGAATAATTGTAGAAAGTACGACAGTCTGCCACTTCTTTCAAATATTTCAAAGAATCTAAATTTCGGAACCAAGTCTCACCTCAGAATATTAATACAAGCAGTTTATAGACCTTCATAACATCCCGCGGTCTCTTTGAGCATCTCTGCTCTTTGTTAAGCCGCTTATGGGATCATCTTTAATCATAGGTCTTGAGTACACCCGTATTCAAATCTTTTTTCGTTTTTGTTTTTTCAAGCAGTTTTTCATTTAAGTAAAATATACTATATGGTATTAAAGCATTTTTGTCATTCCGTTTTTAGAAGAATTATTATTCTTCTAAAGTATTCTAAGATACTTCCCTTCCGTGGATAACAGAGCACAGTTCATGGAGGGTGCTGCCCTTCTGATGGTAACAGAGTACAGTTTGATGTGACCACGTTTCGCATCCAAAGCTGCCTCAGGAACTTCTCTGACTGTGTGTCATTTCTTAGTTGCTGGATGGGATGTCTGCGGTTACACTTTAATTCCTTCTAAAAAGACAAAAATGTTATTAAAACCATTTTATTGGGACTGTACTTGCTTTGCATTTGTTCTTAAGTTATACTTACAAGCCTGCGATCGTATACATTGCGTCGTCACGGTGCGGGAGATGCCTCCTACTGAGGCGATCTCCTCAATACTGCTTTTAAGCACATGCGTTCTGTTTGAATTGAGCTGATTACTCATGATTACAATAAGGCTGGCTTGATTTAATCACCGTGATTTCATTTTTTTATGCATGCGTGTTGTTTGAGAGGAATCCAACACGTATGCGTATGTCGTCGATTTTGAAAAAGCGAGAGTAACTTACAATATAGTACAAGAAGAATGTCAGAATGTATTCATATAGGTGGAAAAACTTCTCTAATTTCTTTCGAGGTTTCAGTCAATAAGATGCCAACACAAAAAGGAGACCAAAAAATACCTCTTTTTTTCTAAACATTCAATGAACATTACTCATTTTTTTGCTCTAAATAAATGACCTCATATAGGCAAATATTGGTCGGAGCCTTGATATAAAAGAGTATGCCGACTAGTAAGTAGTATGTATCGCACTACCACTCAATGTATAATCATCGGTCATTCAATAGTATTTTTTTCATTTTGTGTATCATATCACCTTGAATTGTCAGTTCACCTTAATAAAATTCATAAATCCTTATGAATACTTGTGAATTATTTATCATATCACTACTTAGCTTGTTCTAATGACGTGAATGAAGAAACATTGCGACTCTGTGCCATGAGGATAGTTAGTGCCCGACACGGTCCGTGTTTCGGTTTTTCACCTTCTTCATAGGGCCATCTGCAAAGATATATCCATCAGTAAAATCGTAACTTGAATTATCAAAATAACTTTTACCTTTGTCACAGTGGTACTAACTATCTTTTTGTTCAGGGTTGGTTTCCGTGCTCTGATGATATGTTTCTTCAACCGAGGGAAAAAGTAACAGAACGCCATTTTTAAAGATTGAAACAACCAATGAGTGATCGCCACGTCAGACAATCACAGACGCGGCAATCAGCTGTGAATTTAAACAACAAAATTCTGTCGAATTGTGTTAAATTAATGAGTACCAGTCAATCTCTGCATTTAATCCTACTGGAACAATGCATCTTAGCTGATAAATCCATCGTTGTTCATGTAGGTTCAATAAAAATTGTGGATCACCCCCCCTACTCGTCATCAGTATTTTATCAATGACCCTCCACTTTAGATCCACAAATGCATGATTGAATTCCACACAGTGTGCTACAATAGGAGCCTGAAGTTTTTTTGTAGCCAGGCAACTCCGATGCTCAATTAATCTAATTCGTATAGCTCTCTTCGTTCTGCCCACATAATATTTTTTACACGGGCAGATTATCAAATATACAACGTGAGTGGATGTACAATTAGTATTTGTTTTTGCCCTGTAAATATTGCCCTCATTGTCAGTCCATGTTGGTCCACTTATGGTTTGTGCACATAAAGAGCAATTATTACAAGGTGTATGCTCACATCTTTGTAAATCAACTTGAACAGTTTCCGGACGTAAAAAAGAGTGTGTCAATAAATCTCTAAGATTTTTTCCCCGACTATATGTGATCATCGGTGGCTCCTTGAAAACGGGATGAAATTGTAAAATGTGCCAATACTTTCAAATGATGGCAGCTATTGAGATGGCCTTTATTGAATATCTTAATGTGCATACTTATTTGGAATCTTGAGTGATGTCATCTCTCTCCAAAAGTAACCATGTCCGTTGGGCATTGTAACCTCTTTTAAATGCTAGTTTTATAGTCTTAGATGGATAACCCCTGTTGAGCAATCTCATGGCTAATGCTTGCGCTTGCACATTGTATTCTTCTCTATTGTGACATAAACGACGTAATCTCAAAAATTGTCCAATAGGTAAGTTGTTCTTTAAATGGTACGGGTGGAACTAGAGAAATGTAGTAAGACATTTTTATCTGTGGATTTCTTGTACAACGTAGTAATGAATTGATTATCCAAAATTTGTATTGAAATATCCAAAAAATTAATACTTGTTCTATTGTAATGCATTGTAAAATGTAAATTCGAGTCCAAAGAATTTAACCACGTTAAAAAAGTTGAAAGACCTGACTCCTCTCCATGCCACAGGAAAAATATGTCGTCGATGTATTGACTCCAATGAGTGATATTCTCAAACATAGGCGTGTGGTACAATGCTGTCTCCTCAAAATTTGCCATATATAAATTCGCCAAACTTGGAGCCATGGTGGCACCCATATAGGAATGGGGAGAGAAGAAGTAGAGGGTGAGATGACCAGGAATGGGAGGAAGATGAGGGTGAGGTGGGATGGGGAGGGTATGAGAATGAGAAAGGACTGGGAATGGGGAGGAGGGGAGGAGGGGAAAATCAGGAATCTGGTATAGGAGATGAGGAGGGAGTAGGGAATGGGTTCCAGGATTGGGGAGAAGGAAGAGGTAGGAAGGAAGGTAGGTTCCAGGATCTGGGGGAAATAATCTGAGGTCATGGAAGAAAAGATCTGAATTACATACTGGCCGTTACAGTAAGGACGAGTAAGAAACAGTGCGGCAGTTCTGGGCGCCCGGCCGGACATCCAAGCCGTGACCTTGGACGTCCGGCCGCGCGCTCAAGGCAGCGGGGCCTCCAATCTTGGACGCCCGGATACGGGCGGGAGGTCCATGAACGGACGCTGCGACCTTGGATGTCCGAGGTCACGGCTTCCATTCATGGACCTTCCTGCCTGTAGGCCCTGCTGCCTTGAGTTTCCCAGTACATACATGGATATGCCACACTGTGGATTCTCTGGTGTACAGTTTGACTGGCAGCACATAAAAAAACAGTACATACATGGATCTGCAACACTGTGAGGTAGATCTTCAAAAAATATGGGCTTGTGTACTTTTGTTCGCGCCACCGGCGCGAACAAAAGTACACCAGATTTTATAAGATACGCGCGTATCTTATAAAATCCGGGGTTGGCACACACAAGGCTGTGCAAAATCGGCAGCCTGTGTGCACCGAGTCGCGCAGCCTGCCTCCGTTCCCTCCGAGGCCGCTCCGAAATCGGAGCGGCCTCGGAGGGAACTTTCCTTCCGTGTCCCCCCACCTTCCCCTTCCTTCCCCTATCTACCCCACCCCCCAGCCCTACCGAAATCCCCCCCTACCTTTGTTGGGCAAGTTAAGCTTGCTTGAAGCAGCCGTACCTTGCGCGAGCCACCCCGGCATCCCCCGGCACAGGCCGTAGTGCCGGGGGACTCGGGACCGCCCTCCTGGCCCGCCCCCGAACCATCGCCACGCCCCCGGACCGCTCCCTGCCCCTGGACATGCCCCCTCCCGCCCCTTTTAGGAAGCCCCGGGACTTACGCATGTCGCGCGCGCTGGCAGCCTATGCAAAATAGGCGCGCCGGCAAATCCGGGAGGATTTATGCATGCAGGGGTTTTAAAATCTACTCCTGTGTATTCTCAAGTTTGTATTCTCAGCTATGCGTTCTTATTTCAGTGTCTACTACAGCCTTATTCTAGATGCAGGAGGAAGGCTCCATATAGGGCGTCCGTATAGGCCGTCCATATAGGGCGTCCGTAGAGATGTCCATATGGGTGTCCATGTCTCCGCTGGACCCCAGAGCCTCAGGACGCCTAGTGGACGCCTATCTCTCCGGTGTGCGTAGAGGCATCCATGTCTGGAGCCTCAGAGACGCCCAAGGATGAATGGTACAGCTGAACCGAAACAGAACACATACCTCCTGCGGTCTTGCTGCTGGGTTCTCCGGTCTTGCTGCTGGGTTCTCCGGTCGGATGGGTTCCCCTTGCTGCTGGGCTCCCCTGTTTGCCTCTCCAATCTGCCGAGAATTTCTCAATCGAGCATTTCTCATTCTACTTCTCAACCGAATGAAAAATATCGCCAGAGCCAGTATATACATGTTGTCCATGGCGCTGTCCGGTTCGAAGCTGACTGAACACCAGGCTAACACCGGGGACAGGGTAGGCAGTAAATATTCAGGTTAAAGACGCAGTAAATAAGCTGGTTAACAGGGCGATAATTTGGGCACACGTTACTGTATCAGAGGGAATAGCTAATCTGATCATTAACATGTCATATACATGCGGCGGGCGGAAAGGGATACGCGTCCTTTTCGGCAAGCAGTAAGGACGCGTAAAAGCTGATACTGAATCGTGGGTACGCCTTACGTCTCCAAAACGTGCATCCAAAGCAGGTTAAAAACCGGGTAACCATGGCCGCGCTTTACTGTATCGGCCCGATAGATGGAGGTGGGAGAGGAGGTATCTCTACTCTATTTTGGTCCTACACTCCCTTGTGTTACCTCTCTAACCTCCCACCCAACCTAACATACACCCACACTCTCTCAGCCATACCCCATTCCTTCTCTCTCACACAGGCAAACCTTTCCCCTATCCCCATTCACTTCTGTTTTCCACACAGCCATGTCTCCCAATCGCTCCCCTTTCATCCCATAGGCTCTCTGCTCATTCCCCAATGATCCCCCATTCAGCCCCTCTTTTCTTCCCCCCAAATGATCCCCTTTTGCTCTGTCTGCTCCAAGCTCATCCCGTCCCATCTGTTTTCATGCACACTGCCTAAGAGCGGAGGGACCGGATCAGAAAGCAGAGAGTTGTTCTCTGCTGATTTGAGATTTGGCACAGCTGCAAGGCATTCAAACAATAATACAAAAATAGAGCTGTGAAGCTAATACATAATGAAGCAAAAAAAGAAAAATCTCCACACCAGAAATCTCTCACACTAAATCAGAACTGTAAGGAGGAAAAGACCTCAGAAGCAGCTGTGGTCAATAAACAAACCTACAACTGGAAAGAGTAAAATCAGTCAGAAAAATCTCCAACTTTTAGCAAAGCAACTGTGAATTGTTATTTTGTATTTTTCAAAATATAATGTTCTTCTAAAGAACACCCACTTCATTTTTAAATATTTATTTTTAATAATAACATTGCTCAGTAGAAATCAATCATGTTCTTAAGGCAAAAACCATGATCACAAAAACGTTTGAGCTATTCAATAGCATAATAAATCTGTCACTTGTAATTGCAAAATTCAGCAGAGAGAAAGCATCAAAATCGTCAGTTTAATATAGGATTCTTAAAGTTGTTGACACCAAAGGTGCTTATGTAAGGGCAATCACTTTCATATCCAGTATTGTAGAATTGCACAAGGGCTTAAAGTTCTATGAAAGTAGTCCTTTGTAGCAGTGAATATATGTTCTGACAAACAAAAAAAAAACCGCTGAAGCATTTTTTCAAAACAGCATGTGGGGCGTACATGTGCGTGTGCTACCCGGCGTGCACACATGAATGCCCGATTTTATAACTTGCATACGCATGTTATAAAATTGGGGATCGGCATGCACAAGGGGGTGCACAATTGTGCACCTTGCGCGCGCCGAGCTGCGCTGCCTTTCCCCCATTCCCTTGCAGGCTGCTCTGAAATCAGTGCAGCCTCAAAGGGAACTTCCCTTCCCTTCCCCTACCTTCCCCTCCCTTTCCCCCCCTAGCTTTATTACAACTACATAACAGAAGCCCAAGCAGGCAGTACACCAAATGACAAGCCCACAGTGATCATCTGCTGCTACCCAGCAAGATAAACACCCTCAGGCCACCGGTATATCAATACCACAGCTCCCACGACCCCCCACCTCAGCCCAGCAAGGAGCCGTGAAGAACTACCCTGTGACTCCCAAAGATGCGGCCAAGATTCCTAACTCAGCAAATGAATTCAGAAATAAGTCCAACCCAATAAAGGATAAATGGACACCATCTGCTCGAAACGACCACCATCCAGATCCCAGGATCACTCATGCTTGATATGGCACCGCTCTAATAAACCCAACCAAGAACCAATCTGCTGATTGGCCTTTGCCCGACTATGCTGCCAAATTACACTGTTCATCTCAGAAGGCCTTGCAATGTCTGACAAAAAAGTACTGCAGCAGGCAGCAATATGGAAATAGACATTAAGTCTTTTCTTACCTTGCTGATGAATCTGTGACTGGATATCTTACCTCAATCATTCCCCCCAAATGAATAACCAATGCTCTAGGTTGCCCAAACCACTCCAACCCCAACCGCAGGCAAGGAATCAGTTCATCCCACAGCATCCCTCTTCGCCCTAACCAACGAACAGACATACCATGCTGTGCAAGGCCCAAATGCATCCCATAAGGACACCTGCATGTATGTCTATGGACCCATCTGATGTATGAATGTCCAACAATCCATGCAATTTGCCCTATACATGCAGAATTAGAAAAGAGAAAACAGTCAACAAGGAACATCTCACTATGACCCTGGGTATATATAACCTTCAAAAGCATCCGATTTCCAACGCCCAATCCACTGGATCACACCACCCAAAAGACCCGACCGAGCTGCTCATGTCGCAGCACTGATTCTAAATGAGTGAGAACCAAACTGACTCATATCCAGGCCCAGGGCTAACTAACTTGAATACAAAACCATTTTGAATTGATACCTCAACAATGGATGAAGATTAGTATGGACCAAGAACTGCGGCTCGCCCGCTGGACAAATCCACCAGTAATCCTCAGCATTAGAGAAACTGGACAGGTACTCAAGCCCCGAATTGCCTGAAGTACCACAGAAATGCCTTTGCCTCCCTGGTCAGTTTTAGTCCTAGGAATACACAAAATAATCAAATCACAGCAAAACTTCACATGCCAAATCTGTAAACCCATCAAATCCACCCCAGTGCAAGGTCGGGCCACCATTTTGCTAACCCAAAAGGCCCCGAAAAAGGCAAGCACAAAAGCCAGATGGAACAAGCAACATTCATATTAAGATACAAATTCCAGACAACACATCCCACAGCTTAAGCGATTTGAAAAATGACTTGTTCCCTCAAGTCTGAAAACATCTCTGCTGATGAAAGGTTTAAGAGATATTTGCTTGAGATACTTAAAATTTCTCCAGATTCTATGCCATCAGTAATAAAGGTTTTTTTTAAAAATATATCTGTGCCTGTGAGAAATTCTTAACAGGAAAATAAGGGAGATTTTTTCCTTATCTGGAAGTTTTGATTTCACAGATTTTTCAGAAGGTTCTGATGGAATTTGTGAACTTTGAACTGGAACGTGATCATGACCAGATATTGAAGCTACTGTATATTTTAGACATCGAGATAGTTTTGTTTGAGAAATTAAAGATCAGAATGTTTCCTGACTTGACAAAAAGTCCACAAAAGAAGAGGAAGCAGTTTTTATTACATCTGAGAGTAATTCAGACTGGAGCAACATTTCTTCTGAAGTTACCATGTAAATGTGTGATTAGATTTAAATAACTGAAATGTGTGTTTTTTTGATACCGCACAACTCTGCTTTTTTCTGAGTGACAAGCATTTTGTTGGACCAGCTATAAGCTCTGCTCTAGGAGATGATGTTCCTGTAGACTGAGTTCCATTTGTTTTTTTCTTCCTATTATTAGTATACGAAGTCTTCCTTAGTGCTGTTTGCCTTATTACTTGCTTATTCTTTGTGTATATTTTTGTTCCTTTTGTTCTTTTTCCCCTTTTGTGGTGGACTTTAGTGACTGAAGTACTGGATTGTGTGTTTTTTGTTCTTTTTGGTTTGTGATATTTCTTTTTTTTTGTTTTTACATATCACTTTTCAAGCAAGTTGTAATTTTTGATGTTTGTTTTTAGATTGCATAAATAGTAAAAAAAAAAAAAAAAAAAAAAAAAAAGAGGATCTGCTGTGTACAAGTGGCCTGGATTGGCCACTGCTGGAGACAGGATTTTTTATTTATTTTATTTAAAATTTGATATTACCTGCTTCCCTGATTTGAAGGTTGCCGGGCTCAATGGACCTTGGTCTGATCTAGCATGCCTTTCCTTATGCTCTTGTGTAGGTAGATTCTCCTTCCTATTAGTTTGCCTTTTAAAGTAAATACCATAGGAAATTTATTTTTCCAGCTACATCACTTATTGAGCTGTTCATTCTAATTGAATGATTCCCAAACAAGACATGACAAGTGTAAAAGGGAAGCAACTGTAGGTAAAGGAGGGATACATATTTTTTAAAACTCAGTACAGGATTGTAATTGAAGGAACAAATTTGTAGTACATTTCACTGGCAATTGTGAGCTGCATACAATGTATATTTAACTAACTTCCCCTGGTTTGAAGATGACACAACTTGAACATGTTTGTAATCACAAGGACACTAATATTGATGAATCAAAGCATTCTCTCAACATTCTTAACCTGGCTTGATCCTGGATGAGAATCCTATGTGACTGCTCATCAGAAATTAATCAGTTCTGGAGGGGAAGGAAATTGCAGCATTTTGTTAGCAATTTTTTTAATTTAGCAGATACAACATGAAAATATAGAGCAGAAGTTGAGACTTGATATAAAGAATATCAGCAAGTGAGAGAACAACATAAAATACACAGGGATAAATAACAAAAAAAAAAAAGACAGCATGCTATGCTTTCACATACAATCCATAAGTATAATTTAAGTTTTATTATACCTCTGCCAAAAAAGATGCCATATAGCTTAGATTATTTCCAGTTTGCCCTTCAAAAAGATGCCAGCTCAGAGACTTATTTTTCAGGCAGTAATTTTGGTTTTTATTTTCCAAATGTGGGCAGAAGGCAATCATGCCACATGAATCAGATCTTTTATTCATTTCTTGAAGTATCTTGAATCTGGATTTACCTCCCAATATCCCAGCAGGCACACCTTTGGTAATAAAATTTGGGATCCATTAAATAGCCTGATTTCTATTTTGAACAGGCTCTAGACCCTCTATGTACAACTACATGCCCTCCATCTCTCCAGCAGTTTGGACACTGGAAGCTGTCTTTCTACTTTGAATAGTGTAACAAAACTCATAAACCCACTTGACTCAGGGTTCTATAGGGGTTGTATCTTGTAGGGAGAGGCTTGTCTGTCTTTCTGTCCTAAGAAGGTAGTTGGGGTTCAATGATTAGGGTGCCCAGTGCTTCAATTTCGGGCCAAGGAGGCCTTAGGCTAGGACCTCCTACCCAAAGTCATCACATCAGACCGAGGACTCAAATTTGTAGCCCGATACTGGCGAGCGCTCTGCCGTAAGTTTGGGGTGACCCTGACATTAACCACCCTCAAAACCTTTCTGCAGGCCTACTTCAACACCCAACAAGATAACTGGTCCCAACTTCTACTATGGGCGGAATTTTCTCACAATTCCCATATCTGCAAATCCACAAGGGTCTCTCCTTTCTCTGTTGTCTACAGTAGACAACCGCAGCCACCTCTGCCGATGCCGCTCTCTGTTCCCTCACCCCCAGCTCAGGCCACCACTGAAGCCATTTACGCAGTATGGACAGGCACTTCCAAGATGATCCAAAAGGCGGCTGACCGCTTCATGAGAACTTCTTGACACCCACCAGAGACCTGCTCCTGAGTACCAATCTGGTGACAATGTGTGACTCAGTACACGCCACATTCGCTTAAGGCTCCTGTCACAATGCCTGGCTCCTAAGTTCAACTGCCCATTTCCAATAGTCAGACATATTGGACCAGTGACCTACCAACTCCGCCTTCCTCCATTGCTGAGCATACACAGTACATTCCACCTTTCCCTCCTGAAACCTCTAATCCTTTCATGGCCTACTCGCAAGACTCTGAAGTCCCCTCCTCTCATCTCCAAGACAGACTCCACCTACCAGGTGCGAGAAGTCCTGGATGTCCATAGGAGAGGCCATAGATGGGAGTACCTCCTTTCCTGGGAGGGATACATCCAAGAAGAAAATTCCTATCGTGAACATCTGGGTGAGACTATATTTCTGAGCCTGTTGAGCGTATTGGCACCTCGTGGATTAATGCCTTACCTTCCTGCTTCACCATCTATTTACAGAAGTACAATAAAGACTCTATCCATTCTGTGTCTGCTATCTGTGTCCGCCAATCGGAGTGGTTCCCCACGGGGCTCCTCCCCATGAGCGGAGTCATCTCCATTGCAATCAAGGGTCCACAATGCCTCAAACACAATAGATTGCTATCTCCATGGACTCGGCTCAGCTCGCAGCCCTGCAGGCGATCCCTGGCCTAGCCCAGCGGATTACAGAACAACAAAAGTCTTTGGAGAGCCTAGCTACTCCTAGGCCTCCAGCACAGCGGCCATGCCAGGGAATCACGTGCCGACACTTGGCCAGCACGCACAATCTATGCCTGCCCAGAGGCAGGCGTAAATTTAAAAAAAAATAAAGGTGGGGGGGATTTAGGTAGGGCTGGTGGGTGGGTTAGATAGGGGAAGGGAGGGGAAGGGAGGGGGTGGAAGGAAAGTTCCCACTGAGGCCGTTCCCTTGAGCACCCCCTTGAGTGCGCCGACCCCAGATTTTATAACATGTGCGCGGCTGCACGCACATGTTATAAAATTGGGCGCAGATTTGTGCGCGCAGATACGAAAATCTGGCCCTTTGAGTGTTGTGTACAATTTTGGTCGTCGATCTCAAAAAAAGATATAATTGCACTAGAGTAGATACAGAGAAGGGTGTCCAAAATGATAAAGGGGATGGAACAACTCCCTATGAGGAAAGGCTAAAGAGGTTAGGGGCTATTCAGCTTGGAGCAGAAACTGCCAAGGTTTATAAAATCATGAGAGGTCTAGAATGAGTAAATGTGAATTGATTATGTATTCTTTCTGATAATAGAAGAAGTAGGGGAGACTCCATAAAGTTAGCAAGTAGCACATTTAAAACTATCGGAGAAAATTATTTTTCACTCAATGCACAATAAAGCTCTGGAATTTATTGCCAGAGGATGTGGTTGGAGCAGTTAGTGTAGCTGGGTTTAAAAAAGGTTTGTATACGTTCTTGGAGGAGAAGTCCATTAACTGCTATTAATCGTTGACTTAGGGAATAGCCACTGCTATTATTGGCATCAGTAGCATGGGACCTACTTAATGATTTGGGTACTTATAACCTGGATTGCCCACTGTCGGAAGCAGGATGCTGAGTTTGATGAACCAATATGGCAACTTCTTATTTCTTATGTTCTTAAGGAGTCAGAGAGAAGACTGCCCTACAGGGAGGAGGTTCCACAGAACTGCTTCCTAAAGGAGAACATGGGTTTAAGAATTTCTGCAGAGTCTCAGCAGAGAAGAATTTGGCTTCCAAATTTGCAGATACCACTGGGGAAGTGCCCAAGGAGGGGGGGTACCCTGTGAAGAGTATTTACTGTCAGGTTGTAAAGATTTTTCAGTGACTGTGATTTATTCTGAATTGATATGCAGTAAGCAGCAGTGTACCATTTATGATTTGCAATTTCAATTGTTTTCAGATTTTCTTTTAACAGCAGCCACTGTGTGCCTGTGTGGTTTTGCTGGACTGTTGCGGAAGACCTCTAAAAATCCTTATAGCCTTGAAAGATTTTATCTCCCCCCCCCCCCCCCCCCCCCCCCCGGTTGGGAGAAGAACTCGGGGAGCATGGATCAGAATATGGTCCCAGTCAGATCTTGCACTCAGTAAACCATCAGGACAAGGGCTACAATATATGTCAAAAGTAATTTCCTACCAAAGAAAGATTGCACCTCCAAATCAATTGTCTCAGAGAATTCAATGTTAATGTAATATGAGATATTAGTCTGATATGTAATTAGGCAGAATATCACATTCAAAAACAAAAAAACTAATTTCAAGGGAGCATAAGAATAAATTCATTCTACTTTGTGTGTTGGGACTACAGGAGAAAGAGGTTTAGTCTCTGCATGTAGTGGTGGTGCTGCATCTCACTTTGACTCTATGCTAACTGACTGACTAATTCTGGAACATACTGGGGATCCACTTATGAGGTTAATATTAAAAAATAAAAGGTAAGTGTTTAAATTTAGGATCCTAAGTTAAATATAAATTCACCTAACATTAGGTTTCTAATATTTAGGGACTAAATTTAGGACTACTTTTTGTTTTCCTAGATCAGTGATTCACAAACCTGTCCTGGAGGAACCTCAGCTAGTCTGGTATTCAAGATGTCCACCATGAATATGCATGAGTTAAATTTGTATGCAGTACAGCAAATCTATGTCTTGCATATTAATTGCGGACATCCTGAAAACATGAAGGACTGGAGGACCCGCAGAACAGGCTTGGGAAGCACTGGCCTTGATTTAGGATCCTAAGGCCTAGATTTATCAAACTGCTATAAATAAAGCAAGATTAACGCCCGTGATAGAACAACAGGCTGGATTAGGCTATTTTGGGAGATACCTCTCCGCGTGATATTTTGCCGAATCACAAAGGTATTTTATCGCACATTTCATTGCATCATTGCACATTGTTTGCGTTATTGAGCAGCACATTGCGTTATTGCGGCATGCATTACTTTTCCCTGTATAAATACTGACTTCCTACCTGTGCCTCTTTGAGGGTGTGCTAGGCATTAGAGTGAGAGGAGAGGAGGTTAGTGTTCTAGAGGAGGTTTCAAGGAAGTATTAGCGATTACTGAGTGAATTGTCTTGTTTTCTGTTGTCATCTGTTTCCCTTAACCTTTGTCTCTTATATTATTTGTTGGAGTAAAAATGTGTTAGTCCAGTTTGTAATTTTGTGTTCAGGCTGTGAGAAGGAGCGGAGGAGTGTGAGGAGGAGCGGAAGAGTGTGTGTTTGTGTGCAGAGAGGATGGAGCGTAACAGGCATGGGGAGAGAGGAGAGAAGCAGCGTGTGGAGGGGCAGAGGGAATGGGAGGGTGAGGGCGGCAGTGGCAGGGGAAGGGGAAGGAGTAGACAGAGGCAGGATGGAAGGGATAGGAGGGTATGGGTGGGGGAAGGGGCAGTAGGGCAGTCTATCTCTATGCTGCCCTACTTCTCCCTCCTCCTGGAGGGAGAAGTAGGGCAGCATAGGGATAGACAGATAGGAGGAAGGGAGGTGGTAGGCCAGGGTCAGGTTGGGCGGGGAGGAAGGGAGGGGAGAGGAGAGCGAGATGGAGAGTGAGGATAGGGAGGATACCTCTCCAGGAGAGGAAGTGGCACCCCCTTAAGGCAGCCAGGCAGCAACATGGCAGCATCTCAGGGCCTTAAAATTTATTGTGGAGGAGAATAAGCTGCTCATCACAGGGGTACTGCAACATTGCCCGATATTTGGGAACCGGGCAGCAAAGACCTCTAAGGCAGCCAAGGGCGAAATATGGCAAAACATTGGCCAGGCCATCAACCCGTGCAGCAGAGTGAAAAGAAGCGGGGAGCAGGTTTGCTTATCGCTACTGCGACATCAAAGCCCAGATCAAGGCAAAAGTTGCATCCAGATCAAAGCATCAACAGCTGAATGGAGGAGGGACTCCCTGTCCAATAGTTGTCACAGATATGGAGCAGGGACTCATTGAAATGCTGAGACCGGATGTTTTTGAGGGCATGGATGAATGGTTAGACATCACATGAGCTGCAGATGGTAAGTTCACCTCACCCATAAATGGGCAGACAGCAAAGGGTGTACGCATAATTTGGCATAAGATACTCACTCAGCAGAGAAGCAAAGTGCACTTATGATGCCAAATAAAAAAAGGATACTCGCTGGCATATATACTAATGTCTTCTGCTTGTTTCCACAGCTCTTGCCCTCTAAGGTGCTGGTCCCAGCCAGGAAGCCCCAGGGACTAGTCGTGATGCCCCAGGGACCAAATGTGCATTCCCAACATTCCACAAGCCTTTCTTATGGATGCACAGATCCAGGTCAGCGAAGAGGAGGAGCAGCAACAGCTGCAGCAGCCTCAGTATCACTATCCCCCATTGATCATGCTGGACCCCTGGGCTCACCAAGCACACTTGATGTGTCACTGAACCTGGAGGATTTCATGAGGGAAGGGAGCCTGGAGTGGGAACCTCCAGACGCATTCACTCCATGAAGCTGGCACACCACTGCGCCATGCACCACCACCATCACCTCCCCCTCACCAGGAGGACCGAACAATGCCCATCTTGCATCGACAGTTTCCAACACCGGAACCAGCACCACCGACTCAGGAACCAGCAGGACCGACACCAGTACACGCAGCACCACCACCTGAACATGCAGCACCGATGCATGCTGCTGAGATGAGGCACATAAGTGCAGAGCTGCGTGCCTTGAGGAAGTCTGTAAACTGGCAGAATCGGATTCTGCCAAAGGATACAGCTGCAAATACCCAAAATATCAATGGACTGGTTGCTGCCATGAGCAACATGACTAATGTGCTAACACAAATCCTACAAAAGATGCCAGAGCAGCCGGAGTCCACCGCTGCCTCAGTGGAGTCAATACCGCACAGCAGTCCCTGTCAGGGGACACACATGAGGGGTAGGCCCCCCAAAGGCATGCTCCCCCCAAGAGGCAAGCCACGAGGTGGACGTGGTACATGATAAACAACCACCTGGCCTATAAGCCCCAAGAACATAATTTTTAGGAGAAGTCTGGCCTGGCCTCACCACAGAGTTGTTATGCCATCTAGATGTTCCTGCAGGTAGTGGCTGCATGCTGCTGGTTCTTATCTCAGCTCCTGCAAGTGCTGCCTCCATGCTGCTGGGTCTCCTCCTGGGCGTCCGGCGGCCTCCATGCTGAACTCTGCTGCCTTAGGCTGCCCCTTTGAGTGCACTCTTTCAACATGGCTTGTCTGGGGCCTTTGTGTTTACAGCACATAGTTGTGCTGCTGTAACCTCTATCATTACAGCAGTACTGTGGTTATTGAGATGCCCCTTCCTTTTTCTGTATCCTTAGTTGTGATCCTTAGTTAGGATAAGATGCAAAGCCTGTATATGTAATGATGCCATTTCAATGTATATTTGTACAGGTGTACACTGAATGTGAAAGTCATGAAATATACAATGGTTTTTGCTATTTCTTATTTTGTCCTTGCATAATGTGATTACCTAATACATAAACTTGTTTTCAAACAGTACACTTTATGTGTTTATTAATAGTGTTCACTGTTTAGAAAAACACACTTCCTCCTTTCCTTTCATTGTCTGCTTTTTGTGTTAATGATTGAGAATAGTTCAAGGTTTGTCCTCCACATGAACTTGCATGCTAGAATGCACAGCCATATTCCTACTTTGCACTTATGTAGCAGGCAACACTATTTTGTTTAGGCCTTACCCCACAAACCTCTGGGTATGCTGGTAAGGAATACCGCCAAAGGTTAAGAAGCTCATAACTGGGGACCTTCAACATTGCCTCTTCCTACCTTCTTAACACATCATATTCGGGCCGATTCAGTAAAAGGCGTGGGAGAGCCAACGCTCCGAGGCGAGCGCCCGCTCTCCCAATGCGCGCCCAGGCCACTCTCCTGGGTGCGCGATTCTGTATGCAAATGAGGGCCCGCGTTAATAAGGAAGTGCTAGGGACACTAGCGCATCCCTAGCGCCTCCTTATTGGCAGAAGCTGTGGCTGTCAGCTTGTTTGACCAGAGACGCTCAATTTTACCGGCGTCGGTTGTCGAACCCACTGACAGCCACGGGTTCGGAAAACGGCCGCCGGCAAAATTGAGCACCTGTTTTCCAACCCACGGGCTGTGGGCAGATTTTTAAATTTTTTTAAGATTTATTTTTTTTTTATTTTTGGGGCCTCCGACTTAATATCGCTATGATATTAGGTCGGAGGGTATACAGAAAAGCAGTTTTTTCTGCTTTTCTGTACACTTTCCTGATGCCGGCTGAAATCAACGCCTGCCTTTGGGCAGGCGTTAATTTCTGAGAGTAAAATGTGCAGCTTGGTTGCATATTTTACTTTCTGTATCGCGCAGGACTAATAGGCTCATCAACATGCATTTGCATTTGCATGTTGAGGGTGCTATTAGTTTCGGGGGGGGGGGGGGGGGGTGGGTGTTGGACGCACACGTTTTTCACACGCTATTACCCCTTACTGTATAAGGGGTAATAATAGCACATCGAAAACGTTCTTCCAAACTATGTGACATATGAGGGCAAAGGCTAGCGCCGGCGCCATTTTGAATACTGGCAATACGGCCCGAGTGCAGGAAGTCGCTCCCGGACCCCCGTTGGACTTTTGGCAAGTCTTGTGGGGGTCAGGAGGCCCCCCCAAGCTGGCCAAAAGTCCATGGGGGTCCAGCGAGGGTCTGGGAGCGATCTCCTGCACTCGTGCCGTCGGGTGCCAGGAACCAAAATGGCGCCGATAGCCTTGCCCTTACTATGTCACAGGGGCTACCAGTGACATTGGTCAGCCCCTGTCACATGGTAGAGGCACAAGATGGCGCCGGCCATCCAGTGCTCCTACCATGTGACAGGATCCGGCCAATGGCACGGATACCCTGTCACAAGGTAAGGGCAAAGGACGGCCCGGTAGCCGGAGGATGGCCCGGAGCGGGAGATTGCACCCGGGACTCCCACTGGACCACCAGGTACCTGTAAAAAGGTTTTGGGGGGGGGGGGGGTCGGGAGGGTGGGGGAAGCTAAGGGGTTACTTTTAAAGGGTCGGGGTGGGTTTAGGGGTTATTTTTGTGTGCCCTTTCCCGCCCTCCCCCAAAATGATAAGGGAAGCCCCAAGATCAATATCGTGGGGTTTTCCTATCAGTTTGGGAGAGCCCCCGATTTCTGACTATTTTGAAAATATCGACGATATTTTCAATCGTCCGAAGCCCGATTCACATCCCTAGTACTGTGTGGTCCACAGGAAAACAGCAGAGGGATTAGAGGCCTAGTGCTGGTGCTACAGACCAGGCACACTTCCACAGCCTGCTTGCCACCCCTGTAATGGCATGGCTTGGGGAGTCCTTATAATACATGTAAGATAAGAATGATCTTACAAGTAGCATGCAGATGCCAAAGGCAGCCCACTACAGGGATGGCAGTCAGTCTGTGGAAGTGTGTTGGCTCCCCTGCATCAGCCGTACACACCCTGTGCTATTTGCCTGTGGACATAGTGCACTACACTGTACTATCTCACTCCTCCTCCCTACTTGTCACTCAGCAGCTGTCACTCAGTTACAACCCTCAGCAAGTACAGAGCGGTGTGGCACGGCTTGTTAGTATACTGTACAAGTGAAGCGTCTACAGTGGGTAGAAGGCCTGTACAAAACATTTCAGTGCGGATATGGCCGCACCACTTCTATGTGTGCACAGGTAAGGTACTGGCCTTCAAATGGCACCAAAAAGGTTGCCCTACCTTGTCAGTGTTTACACAGCACAGAGTGAGTGTGAAAAGATGTGTGCTGGGGTGCCTACCTCTATATTAAGTGTGCATGATAAGATCCATGCAGAGGACGCAAAGCTCACCAGTGAAAGTAAAACTATACTCCTGCACCTAGTATATCAGTACATGCTGTGTGTAAAGTGCATGATGCTAACCACTCAGCTATAGCATTATCAAGTTCTTACCAATCCATGTTCCATCCATCACAGCATCCCCACATTGACAGCACTTTTCTGAACCTGCACAACCTCCCTCCTTAAAGTTGCAGAGCTCTGTGTGAACCTAAGGTATGTGTAGGCAGCACATGCCCTAATAATGTAACTTTTCTGCCTACTCCAACTAGTATGTGGTAAAGAATCATAGGGGGGAGGGGGGGGGGCTGCAGTGGTCACACAACAGTCTGTCAACTTTCACAGGCAAGTTTTACAACATCTTTCCTGTGTCACAATGCCAACCAGCACACTTTGGACCCTCTATCAATAGAACGTATTAACTCTGAGTGTACTTGGGGAAATGTAACAGTACAAGGGGTCAGGCCATAGCAATCACAGCCCATATGCTGCCCTTTCAGAGGCACCTGCTTTCAACAGGCCTACCACTCCATCAATACTGTCCAAAAGCAGTTAGTGTTTTATGAATGTGCACACACTGCCTGCTCAGGTATAAGGATAGTAGTGGCAAGGAAGAGACCTCAGAGTTCTGCAGCACCCACAGGCAGAGTGATTGCCCAAGGAAAAGACAGCTGAAGTATGGACAACTGAGTCCACTTCCAGCACCTACACGTGCAATGCGCTGGTTCATCAAATGTTTGTCATCAAAATACATTGAGCTCTGTGTCCGCTTCTCAGTAAGGGCCCGATTAAAATAGAAACATAGAAATGTCGGCAGTAGATGACCAAACGGCCATCCAGTCTGCCCAGCAAGCTTCCACACTTATTTTTTTCTTATACTTATCTGTTACTCTTGGCCCTTTTAGTAACCTTTTGGTTCTAGTTACCTTCCACCCCCACCATTGATGTAGAGACCAGTGCTAGAGCTGCATTTAAATGAAGTATCAAGCTTAATTGGTTCAGGGTAGTAACCACCGCAATAAGCAAGCTACTCCCACACTTATTTGTTTACCCAGCCTGTGCAATTCAGTCCTTGTTGGTTGTTGTCTGAATGTAAATCCTCTAATCTTCATTCCCCCTGCCGTTGAAGCAGAGAGCTACGCTGGATATGCATTGAAAGTGAAGTATCAGGCTTAATTGATTCAGGGTAGTAACCACTTTAACAAGCAAGCTACACCCACGCTTGTTTACTCAGACTATGCAATTCAGTCCATTGTCTGAATGTAAATCCTCTATCTTCATTCCTCCCAGACATTGAAGCAGAGAGCTACGCTGAATATGCATTGAAAGTGAAGTATCAGACTTATTTGGTTTGGGGGTAGTAACTGCCGCAACAAGCAAGCTACTCCCCTGCTTTTCTGTGAATGCAAATCCTTTTTTCCACATTTCCTCTTACCGTTGAAGCATAGAGCAATGTTGGAGTCGCATTAACCGTGTGTATGCTTATTGAATAAGGGTATTAATCTCTAGGTAGTAGCTGTCGTTCCCGCAAGCCCTCCTATGCCTTTTCTCTTCATTCACATCCTCTAGACTTTATGATTCCACAGTGTTATCCCACGCCCCTTTGAAATCCTTCACAGTTTTGGTTTTCACCACTTCCTCCAGAAGGGTATTCCAGGCATCCACCACCCTCTCCGTGAGGAAATACTTCCTGACATTGGTTCTGAGTCTTCCTCCTTGGAGTTTTAAATCGTGACCCCTGGTTCTGCTGATTTTTTTCCAACGGAAAAGGTTTGTCATTGACTTTGGATCATTAAAACTTTTCAAGTATCTGAAAGTCTGTATCATATCACCTCTGCTCCTCCTTTCCCCCAGGGTGTACATATTTAGATTCTTCAATCTCTCCTCATAAGTCATACGATGAAGACATCCACCTTTTTGCTTGCCATTCTCTGGACCGCCTCCATCCTGTCTCTGTCCCTTTTTTCCCATTCTCTGTGTGTGGATAAAATGCTTTACATCCTGTCCTAGGTTCTAATGAGTGAGTCAGAGTCCTTCCTGGGCAAAGCTAAGTCGCTGGGCACTTACACAAATGATGACTGAGGCATACATTACACCTACTTAGTTTGAGGTAGTGCCATGGTCACCTGAAGAGCCTAGTAGCAAAATGCATGTCTGGCAATACCGCAACACAGAAAGGCCATCAGCCACATTTCTATGCTTATGTTCTTATGGTTGCATGGCATTGCTGATGCACATGTGTGTGAGCACATCTGTGTACTGCAGAACATCTGCTATGCTATAGGCTCATCAGTAAGTGCTGTTACACACTTCTGCTGTAATTAGTGAGGTGCCTGCTCTGGTCCTACACAGTCCATGCAGTCCTCTGTGTATTGCATTCTCCATTGATCTAGTGTGATCAGCTGAACAGGTTACGAGTGTACAGGCTGCCTCCATAGAAACTGCCACTCCGTGCTCATTGTATAGGCCTACTGCTCCCACAGATGTCATGCTTGCCATGATTGATGATGTCTTTTAGGTGTTGTCATCTTGACAAGCAGGCATTTTGTGTCACCTAAGCTATTCAGGGGCCCATATCAGAATCGTGTACCAAGTAGGGGTGATATATGCCTGTTACTGAAGTGTTCCCTGTGGGCAGGTATAGATAATGCTTGTGAAGGAAGGAGTCACACAGACTTATGACCTGTTTCAGCAAGCTCGTACATACCTGTTTTTGGTTGACTGGAAAACATTGCTGGAACAAAGGCCTTGTACAAATGTATGTGCAGGACCTGAAGCAGGTAGTCCTTACTGCTAACATAAGTGAGTGTGACCCTTGGGGGCTGACGTGATGTGTGTGACTTGCTCACTCGGTGTGTGAGGGTGGTATTGATTTTGGGCTTGCATTGCAATATCACTTAGTAGGCAGTGTGTGTCCCTAAATTAAGCATAGATATCTTTTGCACAGCTTTGATGGAGCAGTTGCCTTCTGGAGAACGTGTGCCTCTGACAGGGCAGCATATGGACAGCGGCAGGAATGATCTTACACCTTTAAGGGCTCATTGTACACCACACATCTTTGTAAACAAAATTCTCCATTTTTTTTCATGCATAATATCCATTAAAGAGGTTGGCCCTCTTGCCCCCTCTTCTGTATATAGTATTTATTCTATTTATTTCACTTTATATATTTATTGCTCCGTTCACCCCTTCTTTATTTTCCTACTCCAAGTTAAGGCTTCCTTGTTATAATGTAACTGTATGCTCCGTATCTCTTGTTGATTGGTTAATTTTATATTCTGCTTAGTTCATTGTAAACCGAGTTGATTTGATTTGTATCAAGAAAGTCGGTATATAAAAGCCTCAATAAATAAATAAAAAATAAATTTTTAACAAGAAGACTCACAGTTTATATGTAGTGTTCACTGAGGGGCAGATGTGTGTAGGTGGCCATGGTGACACATCCAGTATTAGGGATGTGCAATCATTTTTCCTGAATTAGGCAATTTCAACAAAATTGTCTAATTCGGAATGGTTCGGGAGAACCGAAAAACAATTGAATATTTTCCAAAATATTGGAAAACATTAATTTTCGGGTTAGCGCGTGCTAACTCTGCCACGTTAGTGCGCACTATTGGGAGTTAGCGCGCACTAACCCGAAAATCGGGACCTCCCAAAAAAAAAAAACCCTGAACCGCGGGAAAAACGAAATTCCCGCAGGGGGCCCCAGAACGAAGCCCAACACGATATTGAAACCCGAAGCACATCTCTATCCAGTCTGCTATACAACTTGAATGTTATATTGCACGTTTGGCAGTTTTTTGCACCTTGGACTCCCCCCATCCCGCCCACACACACAAATAATGCAGTCTTTATGGGTTGTGCTGACTACTCACAACTACGCATGGTACAGACCCTTGGAAATTCATGGGGGGGGGGGGGTGCTGCTTAAGAAAATGCCCAGTTAATGTGGGAATGCTGTGAAGCATGGAACAGGCACTGTAAAGGATTAGGTAATGCTTGGCCTGTAGGAATGATTAAGATGACTGCTTCCCATCAAGCAGCTTTACACACTGCAGGTACTGATAATTCTGGTGCATGGCTTTGAGTGTGTGTGTGTGGGGGGGGGGGGGAGGTCATGGCAGGCTTGCCACATGGGAACATCCTATGACAGAGTCCCATTTTTTTGTCAGCGTTCTCTGTTAGCAACTTTCAGTATTTCATATCATGCACAGTTGACAGAGGTTGGCACACCAGCCCCCCATTTTTATCACTCCCTCTGTGCTGTGTACATGCAGGAATTGTATGCCTGCCGTCTATCGCCCATATGCAAAACAATACCTTTTCTGTGCAAAACTAGATGTGGTGCACCTATATCTGCTTACAAAAGGGATGGCCCACCATTTCCTAAACACTGTAGGAGCTTCACTTGTACAGTATCCAACCATTCTGTTGCACTACACTGTGTACTTGGTGACTCTTGCAATACAGGGTCAGCTAAAGTGTGACAAGTAGGGAGGAGGAGTAAGTGGTACACAAGCTGCACAGGTGCAGAACAGAGGACAAAGAGGTGTGCTGCTGTTGCTCTGCACCATTCAGATTTCCGCAGACTGGCTGTCATGCTTGTACTGGCCTGCCTTTGGGATCTGGATGCTATGTGTAAGGTCAGCCTTACCTTACACGTATTATACAGACCCCCAAGGCAGGCCCGTACAGGGATGTGAGCTAGAGTGTGGAAGGCTGCCTGGTCCCCATCACCTCCAGCACCCTTGGAGGTTGGCCATGGACATTGTATAGCAGGTGTTATTCCCTCACTCATCGTCCCTACTTGTGAGGCAGCAGCTGAGAGTGTGTAGCAAGACAAAGTAGGTACACTATGCATTTGGTTTATAGTGTAAGCTACAAATTTATGTGGTCACATACCCTTGCACTCCTGACAGAAGTAAATGGGCAGAAATTAAACATTTGGGTCATGATGAACACTCCAAGTTCCTACTTTACATCACCCCAGCTGTACATGCACACTATATAATGTGCTGCCCATTAAGGTACAGAGCAGGTCACATACAGGCACATGTAAGCAGGAGTTAGAAAACAGTATGGTTTGTGAAGAAGGAAACTAGATGCAATAATGAAGGTCCACAGTAAGGAGCTTCTTCTTTACCTCTGGCTGTCTTGTTTACCAGCATACACAGAGCTTTCATTGTAATGGCTTAGCCCATATGGTCTTGCATGCTTCTGAAGTGGGCAATTGGAATGTGGCAGGGCATTGGAGCATGAAAAGTCATGTGGAGAGCAAACCTTTTCCCTTCGTTTACATTAACACAAATAAAAAGAGACCACCAGAAAGTTGATATTTCCAAACAGTAGGCACTTTATTAGCAAACACATGTAGTACACTGTTTGAAATACAGGCAATGTCTTAGGTAATCACGTTCTGCAAAGACAAGATAATAAATTGCACAAAACAGTGTACATTTCATGAACAGCATATTCAGTGTAAACCTGTAAATTAATATATGGAAATAGCATCATGACATTTACAGGCATTGCATCTTATCCTTAATGTACAATCATGATTGCAACTAATAACATAGAAAGTAGGGATGTGAATCGTTTTCCATATCGTCTTAACGATAGAAATCGTGTGGCAGGGCAAGAAAATCGTCTTAGGCACGATTTTTTAGTTAAAAAATCGTTAAAAATCGTTTTTTTCCGATTAGTGCGCACTAACTCGAGTTAGTACGCACTAACTCCCGTTAGTGCGCACTAACTGGGAGTTAGTGCGCACTAACTGAAAATGATACAATTTGACACTTTTCAGGTCAGTTAAGGTCAGTTTAGGAATGAATATGTATTCCTATTGGCTGCCCTCTTATTTATTCATGTTACCAAGTTTCCTACTGACAGTATATGGGGGATGGGAAATGGAAACAGTTGGTAGCTTGACAAAACAAGTAATGTGATCAGTCAATGTGACTAGAACTTGTGCCCTAACCCTGATACCAGGGGTATTGTGATCTTCCTGCACACAGTGCCCTATCCCTATTAATACCAGGAGTGTTGTGATCTTCCTGCACACAGTGCCCTATCCCTAATACCAGGGGTGTTGTGATCTTCCTGCACACAGTCCCCTATTCCTGATACTGGGGGTGTTGTGATCTTCCTGCACACAGTGCCCTATTCCTGATACCGGGGGTGTTGTGATCTTCTTGCACACATCCCGATATCAGGGATAGGGCACTGCATGCAGGAAGATCACAACACTCCTGGTATTAATAGGGATAGGGCACTGCATGCAGGAAGATCACAACACTCCTGGTATTAATAGGGATAGGGCACTGCATGCAGGAAGATCACAACACCCCTGGTATCAGGGATAGGGCACTGTGTGCAGGAAGATCACAATACCCCGGAGGAGTGAGGGTCAGGCAGCTCTCCCCTGTCTGTGAAGCCAGCCTCTCACTAGTAATGCAGGGAGGGAGCTGTCTCAGACTTCACCATCCTCCCCCCCCCCCCCCCTTACCCACACACCATTCACTAGCTGGGACATGGGGGAAGTCAGGAGTGAGGGTCAGGCAGCTCCCCCCCTGTCTGTGAAGCCAGCCTCTCACTAGTAATGCAGGGAGGGAGCTGTCTCAGACTTCACCATCCACCCCCCCCCTCACCCACACACCATTCACTAGCTGGGACATGGGGGAAGTCAGGAGTGAGGGTCAGGCAGCTCCCCCCTGTCTGTGAAGCCAGCCTCTCACTAGTAATGCAGGGAGGGAGCTGTCTCAGACTTCACCATCCACCCCCCCCCCTCACCCACACACCATTCACTAGCTGGGACATGGGGGAAGTCAGGAGTGAGGGTCAGGCAGCTCCCCCCTGTCTGTGAAGCCAGCCTCTCACTAGTAATGCAGGGAGGGAGCTGTCTCAGACTTCACCATCCTCCCCCCCCCCCCCCTCACCCACACACCATTCACTAGCTGGGACATGGGGGAAGTCAGGAGTGAGGGTCAGGCAGCTCCCCCCTGTCTGTGAAGCCAGCCTCTCACTAGTAATGCAGGGAGGGAGCTGTCTCAGACTTCACCATCCACCCCCCCCCCTCACCCACACACCATTCACTAGCTGGGACATGGGGGAAGTCAGGAGTGAGGGTCAGGCAGCTCCCCCCTGTCTGTGAAGCCAGCCTCTCACTAGTAATGCAGGGAGGGAGCTGTCTCAGACTTCACCATCCTCCCCCCCCCCTCACCCACACACCATTCACTAGCTGGGACATGGGGGAAGTCAGGAGTGAGGGACAGGCAGCTCCCCCCTGTCTGTGAAGCCAGCCTCTCACTAGTAATGCAGGGAGGGAGCTGTCTCAGACTTCACCATCCTCCCCCCCCCCCCTCACCCACACACCATTCACTAGCTGGGACATGGGGGGAAGTCAGGAGTGAGGGTCAGGCAGCTCCCCCCTGTCTGTGAAGCCAGCCTCTCACTAGTAATGCAGGGAGGGAGCTGTCTCAGACTTCACCATCCTCCCCCCCCCCTCACCCACACACCATTCACTAGCTGGGACATGGGGGAAGTCAGGAGTGAGGGTCAGGCAGCTCCCCCCTGTCTGTGAAGCCAGCCTCTCACTAGTAATGCAGGGAGGGAGCTGTCTCAGACTTCACCATCCTCCCCCCCCCCCCCTCACCCACACACCATTCACTAGCTGGGACATGGGGGAAGTCAGGAGTGAGGGTCAGGCAGCTCCCCCCTGTCTGTGAAGCCAGCCTCTCACTAGTAATGCAGGGAGGGAGCTGTCTCAGACTTCACCATCCTCCCCCCCCCCTCACCCACACACCATTCACTAGCTGGGACATGGGGGAAGTCAGGAGTGAGGGTCAGGCAGCTCCCCCCTGTCTGTGAAGCCAGCCTCTCACTAGTAATGCAGGGAGGGAGCTGTCTCAGACTTCACCATCCACCCCCCCCCCCCCTCACCCACACACCATTCACTAGCTGGGACATGGGGGAAGTCAGGAGTGAGGGTCAGGCAGCTCCCCCCTGTCTGTGAAGCCAGCCTCTCACTAGTAATGCAGGGAGGGAGCTGTCTCAGACTGGTATCAGGGTTAGGGCACTGTGTGCAGGAAGATCACAACACTCCTGGTATTAATAGGGATAGGGCACTGTAAGAGATGACTGTAGTAGATTGAATAAAGATCTGATGTTTCTGCTCTCCTCACACCAAACAAAAACAACACACAAGCAGAGAAGCCCTTCTTACAAAGCTGAGCTAGTGAGTTAAGTAGGAGGAAAAGTAAACATACTGGTGCCAGTGTGGCTACTTAAAAAATACACTTACCAACAATCAATTACATATATTTGAACTGTGTACAGTTCCAGCCAGGACCACCTTTCTAAAATGCACAGTGATTGGCAAATTCAACATGCACTAGCATTTCAGGTGCCTGCTAACAAAAATAATAAACAAACAAGTTCTAGTCACGTGAGTGCTGATCATTACATTACTTTTTTTTGTCAAGCTTCCAACTGTTTCCATTTCACATCCCCCCAACCATATTGGTAACATCAATAGATAAGAGCACAGCCAGCCAATAGGAATACATACATACATATTCATTCCTAAGTGACCTTTACTGACCTGGGAAGTGTGAACACTTTGTTTCATTTTCTGTTGGTGTTCGTTAGTTTCCAGTTCCATTTCCCATCCCCCCAACCATCACCTCAGTGGTAACCTTGGTAACATCAATAGATAAGAGGGCAGCCAGCCAATAGGAACACATATTCATTCCTAACTGACCTTCAGTGACCTGGAAAGTGTTTATTTGTATCATTTTCAGTTAGTGCGCACTAAATCGAGTTAGTGCGCACTAACGGGGAGTTAGTGCGCACTAACGGGGAGTTAGTGCGCACTAACACGATTTAACGATTTTTAACGATAAATCGTTAGAATTTCTATTGTATCGTGTTCTATAACGATTTAAGACGATATAAACATTATTGGATGATAATTTTAATCGTTGAAAAACGATTCACATCCCTAATAGAAAGAGGAAGTGGCACTGCTACATAAAGCACTACTATGTGTGTAAACGCAAAGGCACCAGACAGTCCATGTTAAAAGAGTGCACTGAAAAAGGACAGCCTAAGGGCCATGGCAGCACAGTTCAGCATGTAGGCAGCAGGAGAACAAGCAAACAGTTCAGAATGTAGACAGCAGAAGTAGGACCGCAGAGTGTTGCATCACTGCAGCAGAGAAGCACAAGACCCAGCAGCATGGAGGCAGGAAGCCCAGGAGCAGACCCAGCAGCATGGAAGCAGGAAGCCCAGGAGCAGTCCCAGCAGCATGGAGCCAGCAGGAGATGAGAAGAACTGACACCCCGCAGCTTGGAGCAGCACTTGCAGGAGATGAGAAGAGCCAGCACTTGCAGGAGTTGAGAAGAAACGACACCTGTAGCTTAGAGCCAACACTTGCAGGAAATGAGAAGAGATGATACACCACAGCTTGGAGCAGGAGATGGGACAGCCTCACAAGATACAGCAGCTGCAAAGTGATTATAGGCCTCTTAATGTAGGCCGTAATAGGTCCAGAGGCTCAAGAATGGCTTTTTAGTAAGTGTACTGCTTGAAAATGCTTCACAAAACTCCATCCATTGTGCATGGTGGCAAAGCAACTCTGTAGTGAGAACACGCTGAGCTGGTTTCTTCTATCTAGATGGTAAAGCAATTCTGTTCTGAGGACACGCTGAGCTGGTTTCTTCCATCTAGATGGCACAGCAACTCTGTGAAGAACCCGTCCCAGTGTTCTTGTAAAAATTCTCTTCATTGTCCATATTGGCTATTTTGTTCATTTCAAGGCCCCTTGTCACGTCATGGCTTCCCACTTGGGGGTGGCATATGTTTTGGGGGTCTACACCTGCTGCGTCTTCCATCTCCAGGACTGCTGCGGGGTGTAAATGCAAGGGATGCATCTGACTCTGGCTGCTCCAGCATATGCTGAAGGATTTGGGTTAGCATATTGGTGAGGTTGCTGATAACTGCAACAATCGTGTTGGCATTTTGGGTGCCATGGTTTGCTGCAGGATCCTGTTTTGGCGGTCTACAGATTGTCTCAGTACCCATATCTCTCTCCACAAGTGCCTGACTTCACCTGCAGACATGCCTGCTGCAGGTGGCGATGCTTGTTCCGGTCCTGGTGGTGGTGTGGGTGCTGCTGGTGGTGGCCCTGATGGTGGTGGTGTCGGTGCAGGTGCTGAAAATGCAGGTGTTGTGTGAGTGTGCAAACTGGGCATAGATGGGCTTGTGCCCACCATGTGGTCTGGTGATGTTGAGGCTGCAGAGTAGCATGGGGTGCTGGTTCCTGCTAACTGCTCGTCTGAAGGTTTCCAGTCCAGATTCCCTGCCTCCATCAATGTCTCCAGATTGAGGTGGACATGAATTGGGGTTCTTGAGCCTACGGGCTGCATGAAGAACATGGCCTGTGATTGGTCTGCTGCTCTTCCTCCCACTGTGTCTGTGTCCATCTGTAAGGGCCTCTGGAGCATTGGTATTGGGCAGCTGCTCCCAGGAGCATTCTGGCTGGTCCCTGGGGCTTCCCAGATGGGTCCTGGGCATTCCTGGCTGGGAGTGGCAGCTTCCTGCTCAAGAGCTGTGGAAACACAAAAAAACAACAACAAAAAAAAGACATAAGTATATATGCCAGCAAGTTTGGTTTATTTCTTTGGCATTGGAAGTGCACTTTGATTCTTTGCAAAGTGATCATCGTATGCCAAATTATGGGGCCTATTTACAAAACAGTTTTTCCCATTCTGTGTATATGGGAAAAATGCCTAGTTAATGACCCCCCTATTTGTACAACTGTTGCTGTCTGCCCATTTATGGGTGAGGTAAACGTAACAGCGGCGGCTTGTGTGGTGTGTAGCCGCTCATCCATGCCCTCGAACATGTCCAGTCCCAGCCTTCCTATCAGTTGCTGATCCATCTCCATCACTACTATGGGACAGGGGACCACTCCTCCAGTTTACCATTGATATTTCAATCTCGCTGCAAGCTTGGCCTTGATCTGGGCTTTCACGTCCCGGTAACAATGGATGACCTGCTCCCCGCTTCTTTGCACTCCTCTGTGGCAGTTGATGGCCTGGGCAATGTTTCGCCATATTTGGATCTTGGCTGCCTTTGAGGTCTTTGCTGCGCAGTTTCCAAATAGCATGGCGTAATGCTGCAGGACACCAGGGATGAGAAGCTCGTTCTCTGCCACACTGAACTTTATGGCCCTCAGTCTCTGCTGTGGTGCCTCCTGGCTGCCTGAAGGGGGTGCTTATTCATTTTCTGGAGAGGTGTCCTCCCTGCCCTCACTCTCCGTCATGCTGTCCTCTACCCTCCCTTCTTTCCCCCTCCCACCTCACCCTGGCCTACCAACTCTCCTTACCCTCTGCCCTTTCTGTCTATCCCTATGCTGCCCTACTCCTCCCACCACTCTTTCTGGCCTAACCCCTTCCCCACCCCCACCCTCTTATCACTTTCCTCCTGCCTCTCTCTTCTTCTCCCCCTGTCCCTACTCCTACTCCTCCTTTCCTTGTCACTCCTGCCCTTCTCCTTCCACCCCTCTGCCTCCTCTGCTATCTGCACGCCTCTTCTCTCCTCTCTTCCCAGGCCTATCATGCTCCATGCTCTCAGCACACACATACACACACTCCTCAGCACTAACACACTTCTTAACACTCACACAAACACACACCCCTCCATTCCTCCTCCTCATACTCTTCCTCACACTCCTCCTCACCAACTTAACACAAAAAGACAAACAGGACTTACAAGCTTTTACTCCAACAAGTATCAAAAAGGTAAAAGGAAACAGATGACTACAGAAAACAGCGCAACTCAATCTGCATTCGAAAAAGAACTCCTCTAACAGCTCTAACTTCCTCTCCTCTCACTCCAATGCCCAACACACCCTCAAAGAAGGAGGTGCAGGAAGTCAGCATTTCTACAGGGAAAAAAATACTGCCATGGGCGGTATTGATCTGTGCGATGTGGCAGGCCTTCACTTTGAGTAAACACTCCCCTTTTGTTTATCGTGTGCATTAATCGCACGATAAACATGGCCTTGTGATGAATCTAGGCCTTGACTTGTGCACAGCTAACCCCTGCACAACCCAAAAGCACGAGTCTGCATTTTTTAACATTAAATCTAAGTTGCCAGACTTCAGACCATTCCTCAAGCCTTACTAGATCCCTCCTCATTTTTCCACACCTTCCCGTGTATCTACTCTGTTGCAGCTTTTGGTATCTAACCTTTCCCAATAGTCCTTCTGCAATATCACTTTTGAGAGTGTTAAACTGGACCAGGTCAAGGACAAATTGCTGTGGCACACCACTGGTATCCTCCCCTTTCATTGGAATGAACATCATTTCCACTACCCTTTGTTGCTGCCCACTTTACTGTTTTCCAATCCAGGCAGACATTTAGCACCCATAGGACACTGTTTGTTTATAAATCTCCTATGTGGAACCACATCAAAGGTCTTGCTGAAAACCAAGTATATTACATCTAGCACTCTCTCTGATCTAATTTTCTGCTCACACACTCAAATTGATTAGAATCATCTGACAAGCCCTACCTCTTGTAAAACCATGTTGTCTCAGATCCTGTAATCCACTTGATTCCAGAAACTGCCTGGCACCATATTTGTGTTCTATGAACATGGTGCTATAATCTTTTGTTTTGCTGAGAAGTTGTGTATGTTATTGAGAGGTTGTGTATTTTACTGAAAAGCTATGTGAGATATTGTGTATTTTATTCCAAGTTTATCCTATTGTTGATATAACACCCCCTTTCCCCCCCAGACAGGGCACATAAAATGTGAGAAGGTCTGACACCTGTCTGCGGCACGTGCCAGTCTTTAGGGTTAGGATTCAAGAATGTGAAAATGGGTCAAGCAGATGGTACAGCAGATCAGGGGCCAGAGATGGAAGGGACAGAGTTTTTTTTTTCTTGAGCTGAAACTGGGAAACTCACTGCGTGCCTCGGTGAACCCAATTCCTTACTATCCTAATTGTTGTGCTGGTTTTCAACCTAAACACCAAATAAGTTCCATACCAGATTATATTCCAAACAATTTAGGAATACCAGCTAATAAATATTTACAAAGTAGTAAGAGATATACAAGGTCACTGATTTAATCAGCGTTCATAGGCTTTTACAGCCAACAAGCAGTGTCAATATTACTAAGTTAACAGTTGCACCAACTCTTACAACAATTGAATTACATTCAAACACTTCCCACTTTACTCCTTAGGGATTAGGTTAATCATATATTTTTTTTGCACTTCTATCTCACTATTACAGTAACTCGAACTCTACCATCAACTAGGGTACATCAATCTCCTTTCAATACCCACATCAGTTTTAATTATTTCATTTACTCACTCATGGACTACAAGGTACCACCTTTCCTTACATCAAGCATTCTGCATCTTGGACTCCATGACTTCCCTGGCACACTCTTCTCCCAGGATTTTCTCTTTTCTGGTCCTCCACAGATTCTGGGTATAATATACTCCTTCTACTCCTCCTCCACTTCACACCCAGGCCTAGACCCTTGGTTATGTCCCTGTGAGAGGAAACACCACCTCAGCCTTGGGCCTTTTCCCTTGAGAGGAAAAGTTCCTGTAGGACCCTCTTCAATAAGGAGGGGTCCCTGGACTCACCAGTCTTGCTGGCTGCTCCCCCCAAAACTCCTCTTGCCAAACATTGAACTAGCATTATATAGTCTTCTCTGTATTCCCTCTAAAAGATCCTTCTCCTCTCATCCCTCTTTATAGAACCCACTAGAAATTTCCTTTGCAGTCTTCCATTTGTTTATATGGACAGTATTTTGTTTTATCATTCACTGTGCCATCTAGTGGCTGTTCAATGTAATTGCAAGCCTCAATAATGTTTACTAAAACATTCAAACTTTATAATCCCTTTACAAGATCCCAGAAATAAGCGAAAGAACTCCCCAGGCCATACTCTAATAATAAAAGGCCCATTTGGAAGGCCTGTCACATCAATTTATTTCAAGGATATGTCTTTCTTTTTCTTTAGAAAGCTGATACAGTCAAAAAAACCCTATGTGTATCTTACCACTGTAATATATTGTACCTTGCCTTGGGTGAACTTTTGTAATCAAGAAAGCAGGTAATCAATTCAAATTAAAAAAATAAATAAGCATCTAAAGAAAAACTTGTCTCCCGTTTTACTGAATTATCTATTGTTTTCTTCCATTTGCCCCTTCACTCTCTTGGCTGCTTTCCCAGCTCTTCCAGAAATTGATGCTTGTCTTCCTCTTCTGCAACCTCTTGTAGTTTACGAAAACTAATATTTTTTTCCTTACCTTTTCACCCTCTTATTGAGAGAACTACAGTGGCCACTTATTCCTCTTACCTTTATTTTCTTCCTTAAGAAAAAGCCTTGTTGCCCTTTCTGTATCTCTTAGATTTGCCCCCTGCTCTTCTATGTCCCCTAGCTTATCCCATTCAGTTAATGGCTCCTGGAGGTACTCCTCCATTTTCACAAAGTTAGCTTTCTTGAAGCCCTGGACTTCTGTCTTTACACGAATCACCCCAGCCTGTATGTTCTAATATTGAACCACACTATTCAGTGATCACTGGATCCTAGGTGACATCAAAAACACACTCCATTTGTAAGCACCAGGTACAGTATCACCCTTTCATGAGTTGGTTTTGTTACCAGTTGCTTGTGTTGTGGGTATGGACCCTTGGGCCAAGATGTAGTTGGTGTAACCTGCAGGGTGGATGTTGCAGGTCCCCACTGTCGGCTAGTGGCATTCACTGAGACAGTCCTAACTGGAGCTTCATCTATACCAGCCCTTGTTCCACTTAGGTTGAGCCCTCGGGTGCCAGGGCTGCCAGGTCTTAGGCGTGGGCCTCTGCTGACGAGCTGGAGAACAGTAGCCATGGTCAGGTCACAGGCCAGGAACTGGGGCAGGCTAGGCATGGGTGTAGCTGAAGAACAGGTGAAGGTCGGTGGCAGGTAGAGGTCAAATGTGGTCGAGAGTCTGGTCAGTGGTAGGCGGAGTTCAGGCATAGTTGTGAGTCAGGCCAAGAGATCCATCCAAGGAAAGGCAGGATGGAGAGGCAGGCAGGGAGACTAGAAACAACAGAGATAGACAGGCAAGGACACTGAAGACACTGAAGAAATGAAGACTGACCACAGATGAAGACCATGGGAACAGATGAGATGAAGACCAGGAATGCTGAGATGAGACCAGGAACAGACACTTGAACACTAGAGCAACTCATTCTACTATGTAGTAATTGACCTATTGCTGAGGCCCCAGTTGCAGGAAGGAATGGCTTTTTAAAAGCCAAGGCTTGTGAGGTTATCAAGAGGGGCCGCAGTCCCTTTAATTTCAGACAGGTGGTGTGTGTGTGTGCATCTAAGAAGACACGCCTCACTGAGGAGCATCAGCGGCATCCCAGCCGAGTCAGATGGTGGTTTTTCTGCACTGGACTGGGGTAGAGGTGAGAGCAGTGGTCCATGGGGCAACTCGCAGACCCAGGGTCGGTTCTATAATGAGGCAGGATGAGGTGGCTGCTTCAGGTGGCAGAATTTTGCGGCAGCAAAAAATGCCCCTCTCAGAACACTGCTGTTGCGTCTGCCTCACCCTGCTTACCCTGCCTTGGCTCAGGCTGGCAGCAGCCAAAGAACAGCTGGGGGCTGCCACCGAAGCTCAGGCCGGTGGTGGCCAAAGAACGGAAAAAGGCCCACTGCCAGAGCTCTCGACCAGTGGTGGCCGAGAAATGAGAAGAGGCCCCACGTGAGAGAGAGTCAGCTTGTCTGTGTGTGTGTGTGCACGCAAGCACTTGGGTAAGGCAACTTGTGTGTGTGTGTGTGTGTGTGTGTGAGAGAGAGAGAGAGATTGCGAGCCTGGAGGGGGTGAGAGGGCATGTGTGATGGTTCTTGGGACGGTGTGAGAGAGAGAGCATGTGTGAGGGTGCTTGGGGAGGGAGAGCATATGTGAGGGCGCTTTCGTGTTGGTGCCAGAGGGAGCCTATGCGGAGGGGGAGAGGGTGGGAAGGGAGGGAGGTGGGGCGCCATATCATCCTTCGCCTCAGGCAGCAGATTGCCTTGAGCTGCCCCTGCACGGACTGCCAATCGTAACAGCTGGAACAGTTCTTCCTGCAGAAAATCTAGGACCTCCCTGCTTCTAGATGACTCTGCAGCTGGGGCATCCCAATCAATATCTGGCAGATTAAAATCACTTAGCAATAGCACTTCTCTTTTCATAGCAATTTTGTGACTGTCTTTAATTAAATCATTATTCATTTCTTTTGCCTGCAAAGATCTGTATATCACACAAATAAAGACAGATAGATGTCCCATTCCTTTTTTGCAGATTAACTCACAGTGCCTCCTCCTTACCTCGTAAGTTCTGCAGTTCAATTTCTTTCACATTTTTTTATATATATGAATCATCTGCTCCCTTATCTTCTACCCTATCCTTCCTGAATAGATTATATCTCACTAAGGCAGCATCTAAGGACTTCCCCAGGATCCCTGGCACACTCTTCTTGTATATGATTCCTTCTCTTTGGTGGGTTAAATTCAGTTATAGAATGGGGCTTATTTCTTTAATTATTTCCTATAATTGATTTCTTTAATTTATTGAACACATTAATACTTAGTGTTCTTATCCTTTGGTAGATCAGATATCTTTTCAAAAAAAAGGGGGAGAAGTATCTTATTAATTAACTGTTCATACCTGCAACAATGATCACCTTTGCATTATGGCTATACATAGACTTCATGCCGCTTTTGAGATGACATGAGTGAACTTTCAATGCTGACGACACACAGTGAGTAAGATGAACTTTATGATTTTTAACTAACTTCTACCTAGGTTCATCATTTAGCTATATTTACCGCTTGAAATAGTATTCGCAATAAAAAGGGGACGTGTTTATTATACTTGTCGGCCTGCCGCATCGAATAGCTATTTTAACACATGCTGCGTAGCGGCTTTGCACGCGGTATTCCGTCATCGCGTGCCATGTTGTCGTGGCATGCATTCTTTTTTCCCTGTATAAATACAGGTTTCCTGCACGTGCTTCTTTGAGGGTGTATCAGGAGTTTGGAGAGAGGAGGTAGGTAGTTGTGTTTGGTCGCTAGTTGGAGGTTATTTAGAGGGATTACTGATTGCGTTGTCTTGTTTGTATTGTCCTCCATTTTACTTTACCTTTGTCTTTAGTCATCTGTGTTGGATTGAAAGTTTGTTTGTTAGTCCAGTTTGCCTGTCTGTGTTTTTGTGTGGAGGTGGTGATTAGTGGAGGAGGTGTTGAGGAGTGGAGATGAGATGAGGAGGAGGGATGTGTGTGTGTGTATGTGCCAGGGGAAGGAGGAAGAGAGGGGCAGGAGTAGAGAGAGGCAGGTATGGGAGGGGGAAGGGTCTAGGCAGGCAATTTTGGAGGGAGGAGTAGGGCAGCAAGGAAATAGACAGAGATGGCAGAGGGGAAGGGAGTTGGTAGGGCAGGATCAGAAGGGGGGGGGGGAGGAAGGGAGAGGAGACTGGGACGGAGAATGAGGAATGGGAAATCACTTCTCCGGAAGAGGAAGTGGCACCCTCTTCAGGCAGCCAGGTGACACCATGTGTTCATCTCAGGGCCATAAAGTTTAGTGTGCAAGAGAACAAGCTGGTCACCACAGGGATCCTGCAAAATTATCAGATGTTTGGCAACTGGGCAGCAAAAACCTCCAAGGCAGCCAAGGGCCAATATGGCACAACATTGCACAGTCCATCACCCGGCGCAGCGGAGTGGGAAGAAGAGGGGAGCAGGTCACATATCAATATCGCGACATCAAGGCCCAGCTCAAGGCAAAGATGATGTCCCAAGCCAAGTATCAACGGCTGACTGGAGGAGGGGCCCCCTGTCTGGTCATTGTCATAGAGATGGAGCAATGACTCATCGAAAGGCTAGGACCGGACATTTTCGAGGGCATGGCTGAGCAGCTAGATGACACAAGAGCTGTAGCCAATAAGTTCGCCTCACCTATAAATGGGCAAGCAGCAACGGGTGTACCATCATTTGGCATAAGAATATGCTCATTCTGCATAGAAGCAAAGTGCACCTCTGACGCCTAATCATAAGAACATGCCATATTGGGTCAGACCAAGGGTCCATCAAGCCCAGCATCCTGTTTCCAACAGTGGCCAATCCAGGCCATAAGAACCTGGCAAGTACTCAAAAACTAAGTCTATTCCATGTTACCATTGCTAGTAAGAGCAGTGGCTATTTTCTAAGTCTACTTAATTAATAGTAGGTAATGGACTTCTTCTCCAAGAACTTATCCAAACCTTTTTTAAACACAGCTATACTAACTGCACTAACCACATCATCTGGCAACAAATTCCAGAGTTTAATTGTGCATTGAGTGAAAAAGAACTTTCTCTGATTAGTTTTAAATGTACCACATAACTTCATGGAGTTCCCCCTAGTCTTTCTATTATATGAAAGAGTAAATAACCAATTCACATATACCCATTCTAGACCTCTCATGATTTTAAACACCTCTATCCTTGCTAGCATGTACTAATGTCTTCTGTTTTGTTTCCACAGCTCTTGCCCTCCAAGCTGCTGGATCAGCCAGGATGCCCCAGAGAACAGCCTTGCATTACCACCATTCCACAAGTCTTTCCTTATGGATGCGCAGACCCAGGTCAGCGAGGAGAAGGAGCAGCAGCAGCCACAATGTCAACACCCATTGATCATGCTGGACCCACTGCCCTCACCAAGCACACTTGATGTGTCCCTGAACCTCGACGAATTCATGCAGGAAGGGAGCCAGGAGTGGCAGCCTACAAACACATATCAACCATGAGCCAGCACACCACCATGCCCTCAGCAGGAGGAGCCTACAAGCCCAGTAATACCCATCTTGCAGCGACAGTTACTGGTACCACCAGTAACATCGACACCGGAACCAGCAGCACTGACCCCGGTACCTGCAGCACAGACACCAGAACCTGCAGCACCGATGCATGTTACTGAGATGAGTCACATATGTGCAGAGCTACGGTCCTTGAGGAGGTCTGTAAATTGCCAGAACCGGATCCTGAAATAGGATACAGCAGCAAACACACAAATTATCAATACACTGGTTATTGCCATGAGCAACATGACAAATGTGCTCACACAAATCCTCCAAAGGATGCCAGAGCAGCCATTAGAGTCCTCTGCTGCCTTTGTGGAGTCAACACCCTGCAACAGTCCCCATCAGGGGAGAAGCCCGAGGGGTAGGCTACCCAAACCCATGCCCCCCCAAGTGGCATGCCATGACGTGACAAGGGTCACTGATAAACTGAACCACTTGGACTACAAACCCCAAGAAGAAAATTTGTAGGAGAAGCCTGGGCCAGCCTCACAACAGATTTGCTGTGCTGTCTAGATGGAAGAAGGCAGCTGGGCCTGGCCTCGCAACAGAGTTGCTGTGCCAGCATGCAGAACAGATGGTATACTCTCAACCATTTTCATTCAGCACACTAACTAAGAAGGCCTCCTCAATGCTCTGCATATATTCCAGCCTCCTTTAGGTCCCCTCCACTCAGTGTCCACCTGCTGCCTCTTGATATCACATCTCATCTCCTATTCAATGCTACTAGTATCTCATCTCATCTCAGCTCCTGCAACTGCTGCCTCCATGCTACTGGGTCTCCTCCTTGGCCTCCTGCCTCGTCCATGTTGTTGGCTCTCCTCCTGGGTCTCCTGCTTCCATGCTGCTGGGTCTTCTACTGGGCCTCCTGCCTCATCCATGCTGCTGGGTCTTCTGCTGACTCTGATGTGTCCATGCTGCTGGGTCTTCTGCTGCCCCTACTGCGTCCATGCTGCACTCTCCAGTCCTGGTCCTGCTGCCTTCATGCTGAATACTGTTTGGTCTTGGTCCTGCTGCCTTCATGCTGAACTTTGCTGCCATGGCCCTGAGGCTGTCCCCTTCAGTGCACTCTTTCCACATGTACTATCTGGGGCCTTTATTTGAACTTTGCTGCCGTGGTCCTTAGGCTGTCCCCTTCAGTGCACTCTTTCAACATGGACTGTCTGGAGTCTTTGGGTTTACAGCACATACGGGCCGATACAGTAAAATACACGGGAGAGCCAGCGCTCTGAGGCGAGCGCCCACTCACCCGACGTGCGCCCAGGCCACTCTCCTGGGCGTGTGATTTAGTATTTAAATGAGGGCCCGCAGTAATAAGGAGGCACTAGGGACACTAGTGCGTCCCTAGCGCCTCCTTATTGACAGAAGTGGCAGCTGTCAGCGGGTTTGACAGCCGACGCTTAATTTTACCGGCATCGGTCGTCGAACCCGCTGACAGCCCCGGGTTCGGAAAATGGACGCCGGCAAAATTGAGCATCCGTCTTCCAACCCGTGAGCTGTGGGCTGATTTTTTTATTTTTTTTTATTTTTGGGGCCTCCAATTTAATATCGCTATGATATTAAGTCAGAGGGTGTACAAAAAAGCAGCTTTTTCTGCTTTTCTGTATACTTTCCCGAGGCTGACTGAAATTAACTCCTGCCTTTGGCAGGAGTTACTTTCTGAGAGTAAAATGTGCGGCTTGGCTGCACATTTTACTTTCTGGATCACGCGGGACTAACTAATAGGCTCATCAACGGGCGCTATTAGTTTCGGGGTGGGTTGGCCGTGCATTTTCCATGCGCTATTACCCCTTACTGTATAAGGGGTAAAAATAGCGCGTTGAAAACACGCGGCCAAACGGGGGCTAACGGTGCACTCAGTCAAGCGCACCATACTGATAGTAGTGCTGCTGTTACCTCTAATATTACAATAATACTGTAGTTATTGGGGTGCCACTTCCACTTTCTGTGTTTTTAGTTGTAATCATGATTGTGCATTGCCATTTCAATATATTTTTGTACAGGTGTACACAGAATGAAATGTACAATGTTTTCTGCTATTTCCTATCTTATCCTTGCATAATGTGATTACCTTAGACATTAAGGGGTAGATCTTTAAAAACTACGCGATCGCGTACTTTTGTTCGCGCACCAGTTCCCTCCGAGGCCGCTCCGGAGCGGCCTTGGAGGGAACTTTTCTTCGCCCTCCCCCCACCTTCCCCTCCCTTCCCCTACCTAACCCACCCCCCCGGCCCTATCTAAACCGCCCCCCCTAACTTTGCGCGCGTCGGCCGGCAGCCCTGCTCGTCCTCCGGTCCTGGGGGCTGGTCCGGAGGCCTCGACCACGCCCCTGGGCCGGCGCCATGCCCCCGGGCCCGCCGCGTCGTTTCAGGAACGCCCCAAGACACGCCCCCTCCCTCCCCTTTTCGAAAGCCCCAGGACTTTCACGCGTCCCGGGGCTTTACGCGCGCCGGCGGCCTATGCAAAATGGGCGCACATGGGCCTTTTAAAATCCGCCCTTAAATGTATTTCTAACAGTGCACTACATGTGTTTGGTAATAAAGTGGCTACTGTTTTCAAAAATAAACATCCTCATTGTCTCCGTTCTGACCTTGCATGCTAGAATGCACTGGCACATTCTAACCTGGCACTTACCTAGCAGGCAAGACCATTTGGCCTTGACCATACCCCAGAAACCTCACCATACCCCAGAAACCTCATTGTATGCTGGTAAGGAAGACAGCCAGAGGTTAAGAAGAAGCTCATAACTGGAGACCTTCAACATTGCCTCTTGTTTCCTTCTTCACACACCATATTATTAGCTATCTCCTGCTTACATGGCCCTGTATGTGACATGCAGAGTTGCTTCATGGCCAACACTGAATCTTGTGCACATGTACAACATGTGTGCTGTTAACTGGAAGTTAGTCATTTCACAAGATTAGACATTCTGCCTTCTTTTTGTGTTAGGAAAAAAAGTATGCGTGAATGCCTCCATTTGTTGCTTTCACTATTAACCTAACACAACATGTTCTTGCTGAGTTTAGTGACACAGTGTCAGCTGCAGTGAGACAAGTGGAGAGGAGAAGTGAGGTAGTACTGTGTGGTCCTCAATGTCCACAGGCGAATAGTAGAGAGCATAGAGGCCTGGTGCTAGTGCTACAGACCAAGCACACTTCCACAAACTGCTTGCCACCCCTGTAATAGCGTGGCTTGGAGGTTGGTATAATATGTGATAGGTAAGGATGTCCTTACAGGTAGCATCCAGATCCTGAAGGCAGCCCACTACAGGGATGACAATCGGTCTGTGGAATTGTGCCTGCTCCCCTGCAGCAGCACTATACACCCTGTGCTATTCACCTGTAGACATTGTGGACCACACAGTACTACCTCACTCCTCCTCCCTACTTGTCACACAGCAGCTGCCACTCTTCCAACACTCGGGAAGTACACAGCGGTGTGGCACAGCTTGTTAGGGTACTGTACAAGTGAAGCGCCTAACAGTGGCTAGCAAGCCCTGTCCCCGACAGATCACTGCAGATATGGCCGCACCACTTCTATGTATGCACAAGAAAGGTATTGTCCTTCAAATGGCAGAAAAAAGGTTGTGACACAGCAGAGAGTGAGTGTCAAAAGATGCAGGCTGGGGTGCCTACTTCTATGTGAATTGTGCATGATATGATCCACCGAGAGGAGGCAAAGCAGATCAATGACAGCACAAATGGAGTATATTAAGACAGCCACTAGGCAAGCTAACCAACCCCCAACCCACCCACACGCATGCATACCCCTGCACCTGGTATATCAGTACATGCTGTGTGTAAAGCTGCATGATACAAACCACTCATCTGAATTGGGCCTACAGCTATAGCATTATTTTATCTATTTATTTATTTAAAAATTGTTTGTATACTGCCTTTACAAAAGTAATATTTGATCAAAACAGTTTACAGCAAAACAAACATAATTGTAAAAATAAATAATAAAAGAATTAAAATACAATAAAAATAATGAACACAAAATAACAATAAATACCATACAAACAGAACTGAACATAAGTGCCATGATTTAACCGCAAGTTTGTAAAAACAAATGTATATTGAGAGGGAAAGAAGGATTATCTAGTCCTTGCCAATCCATTCACAGCTATCTCATATTTACTGAACTTTTCAGAACCAGCATAACCTCCCTCCATTAAGTTGCAAGGCTCTGTGGCAGCCTAAGGTCTGCATAAGCTGCAGACCCCCTAATAACTTTACTATTCTGCCTACTCCAACTAGTATGTGGTAAAGCATCATTGGAATGTGTGTGCATGGGGGGGGGGGAGGGCACAGTATGCGCAACAGTCTGGCAACTATCACAGTCAAGTTATACAGCATATTTGATGTCACAATGCCAACCAGCACACCTCGGCGCCTCTATGAACACTACTTATTAGCTGTGAGTATACTTGGGGAATTGTTACCGTATAAGGGGTCAGGCCATTCCAACCACAGCCCATACGCTGGCCTGTCAGAGGTGCCTGCTCTCACAGGGCAACCACTCCATCAATGCTGTCCAAAAGCAATATGCACTTTATGAATTTGCACACACTGCCTGCTCAGGGGTCTGGACAGCAGTAGCAAGGGAGGGACCTCCAAGTTCAGCAGCACCCACACGCAGAGCGATTGACCAAGGCAAACACAGCAAGACATTCACCGAGTGACATACACTTATGCTTGGAGTTTGGACGATTGGCTCCACTTCCAGCACCAACACATGTGCAATGCGTCGGTTCATGAAATGTTTGTCATCAAACTTCATTGAGGTCTGTGTCTGCTTCTCACTAAAGGCCTGATTTAATAAGGCTTTTCTCCCATTCTGTGTGTTTGGCTAAAATGCTTTCAATGACACTCGAACTGCTAATGAGTTAGTTATAGTTCTTCCTGTGCAAACATCAGTAGCTGGGCACCTAAACAAATGCTGTCAGAGGCATATATTACACCTACTTAGTGTGAGGTAGTGGCATGGGCTCCTGAAGGGGCCTAGGTGGCACTAACTACGTGCCTGGCAAGACCACAACACAGAAAGGCCATCAGCCATCAATGCAATGACGTGATGGCTCTGGGAGCAGTAGGGCTTTACATTCTGCACCCTGTGCACTTTACTATGTGGGCAGCTAGTAGGTTCATGACCTCTTCAGCTGACAAGATTTTTCTCTACCCATTATGCAATACACAGACCACTTCATTGCCAGTGGAGCAGCAAACCTGGCCTGCTCAGAACAAGCAAAGTGACTTTCAGCACATGATGCTCAGCCTAGAAAATAGCAGCTCTTCCTGATTCCCTAGAAGTGGTGACATGCATGTGCATCAGCAAGGGCATGCTACCATGAAAGCATGGAAGCGTGTGCAGTAATATTGACAACGGACCTCTCTGCAAACAATTTGGGGCAGGACTGCTCAGCCTATGCGGAACGTCTCCTCCCTCTGACGGGGTGGAATGATGGCCACGTGAGTGCAGTCGATTGTTCCGCCAACATTGGGAAAGTTTGCGAAGGCATAGAAATCTCTCTTCAAGTCCATCAAGTCCTGCCTGTCGTGAGGAAATTTAATGTAGCGAGAAATGAAGTCAGTTACTGCTTCGATGACCTGGTTGAGACGGCGTGAGAAAGTGCTTTGGGACATTCCCCCCATCCCCCCTACTGTGTCTGAAAGGAGCCACTTGCCATAAAATGCAAGGTGGCCAACAGTTTGGTGAGGCAGGCACAGCGTGACCGGATCCTTGGATGGCTTCATATAATTCCAGGATTGCCCAAGAGCTGAGCCGATACCTGCTAAGCACAAAGTCCTCTGGCATGCCAGCAAGGATGTTCATGGAGGAAAGATCCGCTCCCTGTAACTCCTGTGCCGTGGCCGCCTGCGTGCTGGATGATGGCCCGCACCTTGAGCCCACGGGACCCGTGGCTCTGCCTATGCTGCTGGTACTTCCCTAGGAGGCCTTGTAACTGGCCTTATGGATGTTTGGGTTCCATGGTGTCACCTGTGGCGAGCCTGCCGAGGCATCCAGTATGCCGTGACAATTCCACTTGCAAGAAACATTAGGCTTTAGGAAGGTAGAGCAGGTCAAAATGGGTGTTTTTATTTGGCCAGGAAGGCCTGGTAGGTGTGTCCGTTATCATAGCTTTATTTATCTCGTGTGATAATCGCCGTGATACTAGCCCGATATGTGATACCGCCTGAGAGAATGACTTTTTCCACCTTACCGTCCCCAAAAAAGGTGCACTTATTTCCTGCAATAGATCCTGCGAGAATGTGCGATATTGTATTTCACACAGCGCTAGCAGACCCTGATTTCCATTAACGCCGCCCAAACTCCTCCCATTTGACTACTAATTCCTATTTTGCATATGCAATTTTCCATGCGCTATTTATCGAATGTGTTTCGGCGTTACCGCAGGTGATAACGCCACAACACATGCAATAACCTCCTAAGGCGAATTGAAAAATGGACCTGTTGATGACACAATGCAGTTTTGATTGATATGGCCCGGGTAATCTCCCACTTTGTGCCTTTCAGATGGTTTAATTGTAAGAAAAATGCAGCAGTGTTTCCTTTCGATAAAGTAAAAAATGAGCACCTGATGCAGTGCAATGCAAGAAAACCTGATGATATGTCATGGTAGTATGGAGATTTTGCATTCAATCAACTTAGACTTGCCTCTTGGTGATAACTATTTCTCCATCATGTTTCTGTGACTGTCACTATATCCAAGTCAGCCTCTTCTGTGACTGCCTCTAGATCTAGTACTTTATTTCCCATACTATCATTATTGCACATAGCTTTCCAGATGTTGCCCTTTTCTCCCATTTCTCTCTTAAGTATTTAAATATTAACACCCACATTTTAAAAGGCCCGTGTGTGTAAAAATCAGGGGTTACGCACGGCTGCATGCATTTTAGAACAGGCCTAGTCATGCACGTAACCCCTGATATATGCACAAATGCTGAGCCTGCTGAAAGGGGTGGGCTGAGTGTGGGGTCTGGGCAGGGAGGAGTAGGGTGGGAAACAGGCTGGGACAGCGCCATTAGACACTGTCCCAGGGAAGCGCGTAACAGCCGGTTGCTGGCACGCGGAGTTTACTTCTGCTCCGGAGGAGCAGTAAGTATAAAAATAAAAAAAATGGTGATAGATAGGGTTAGTTTAGAGGTCAGGGAGGAAAGGGGAAGAGGGAAGATGGATAGGGTTAGGGGTAAGGAAGTTCTCCTCCTTTATTGGAGCAGACTGGGAAAGAACTGGGAAAGCCCTACTCACGTCTCTGAGAGTATTATTTTATAATCCCCCCCCCCCCCGCCCATGGAGCAGGCCACCCTCCCACACATGTGCACGTAGTCATGAAAAGTCTTCGTGCATGTGCGCGCAGGAAACATTTTATAACATGAGCGCGTTATAAAACTGGCGCGTCCATGTGTGCACGTCGGGAACCGCACGCTCATCGATGCACGAGCGTGCCTTTTAAAAGTGACCCCTTATTTTTCAGAATACTTTTATTTATCTTAGGGCTTTGTCAATCCTAGTGTAAAGCCCTGCTGAACATATTTGCAATCTGTTTTGAAAGATGCTGCACCCCTTCTTCAACAAGGACTGCTGAGCAGTTCTTGATTCATCTCATGGTCCAGGAAGCTGAAATGCTGTCATTGGCTGCTTAGATGGTGTCAATCACTCATCTCCAGTATGTGAGCTTCTCTGCTTGGGCCTTTATCTTTGACTAGCAGGAATGAAGAGAATACCACCTGTGTACTAATCTGCTTCACCCTCACACTACGTTTTCTCATAGCCTTTGATAAAAGTTGATTTCTTTTCCCTGTGTAGCAGGGCTTTCCAAATCTGTCCTGGGGACCCCACAGCCAGTCGGGTGTTCAGGATATCTACCATGAATATGCATGAGATATATTTGCATACCGTATATGCAAATGTATCTCAGGCATATTCATTGTGGATATCCTGAAAACCCGACTGTCTGTGGGGTCCCCAGGACAGGTTTGGGAAGCCCTGCCATATAGGTACAGTGTTGTCAAATATTTTAGGAAAATTACATTTTTTAATTCTGAAAAATGAAAATGACTATAGCAGATTTCAACAAATTTACAAAGTATGGTCTAGAAGTCAATTTTAATGCAGAAAATAGCTGAAACATAAATGGCATGGCTCTTAGAGTTTTTACATAGAGGTCAGTAAAATGAATGGAACACAAAACCTAGACTTATTATGCACTATCACTTCTGTATTATACAAATTGGAGAGAGAGATTAGCTTCCAAGGAGACCAATATTTTTTCATTATTATTGAAAGTGACAATGCATGTTTGCATTATGAGATTATTATCACATAACGAAGGATAAAGATATTTAGTCATATGCCACCATATCAGCTATTGCCTTATGTGAATTATTAAATGAAATAGTTGACATTTAATTTTATGCTGTTGTGTGATCTTGTGTGCATTAATGGGAGTTACAGCTACAAATTTTAGGCATGTGATATACATCTATAGCTATCTATTTATATATCTATAGATATATGATGGAGGAAAGACATGGGGTGGCCTTATTGAGGATAAGTTACAGGGAGTCTGAAACAGTAGAATATAAGATTGGAAGCCTTCATTGTGGGACTCAAAAAATGTTCAGACTCTTGCAGACTGAAAATGTTGAAACCAAATTTTACCAAGAAGACACATTCTATAAATAAGTGTTAGGTCAGCGTCACGGTTTTTGCAGTTATTAGCTTACCATCAGGGAAATAAATTGACTCAATTTTACAGCACCTCATCTAGGCAGTTACACAATGGCAAGATGTGTTTTAAAGGATTTTAACACAGTCCATGTTCTGTGAGGCATAGGAATTAAAAGAACAGTGACTTCAGCGTCTGGGAGGTGGGTTATTGTTCATATAAACATGTGAAGAAAAAAGTTCCAGTATTGTATTTCACAAAAAAAAAAAAAAAGATGAAATGAAAAGAAAAAACAACCACAAAGGAAGGGGGTATTGGTTTCCTTCTAGGTTAAGGAGCTGTAGGTTTGCTCCTGCATGTTTGCTTCTGCCATGATTGGAAAATGGTGACCCAACTACTCAGTCTTGCTCTTCATCAGGTCGATACAGTTATGCCGCGTTAGAAAGAGTGCGGCAGTGCCAGGCGCACCCTCGTTCCACGCACGCACAGTTCTCCTCACCTACCGCTCGATACTCTCTTCAAATTGCATGCAAATGCATGCCGCGTCTGCGAAGCATTAGGCGAAGGTTAGGCCCGCGCAACCCATTTTACTGTATAGAGCGCCTATACAGTATCCTGGGTGCACTGGTATCTGTCATTTCAAATGTCATTTCAAATGACAGGTATCAGGAAGTGGACAGTTATGTTCTCCAATGCTCGGCAAACTTTCCCCCAGCCCCCGCTCACCTGCCCTGGCCGCGTCCGGTCTCCGGTGCAGTCCCAGTCCTGTCCCCTCCTCCCGAAGCAAAAAAAAAACAAAACCGAAAAAGTAGCAAGAGAGCGAGGGGAGAGACAGGCAATCCTAGGCTCGGGCCTGCTAGTCCCTTCTCCTCTCCTCCCGAAGCAGGGCGCGAAAAGCAGCCTTGCTCCGGGAGGAGGGGGGGGGGCAGTTTAAAGCGACGAAGCGACTTACTTTTGCAGCCCCCCCCACCGGACATCGGCGACGACAGCGGCTCCAGCCTCCAGCTGTCAGACAGACGCATCGCACGTGGGAAAGCGGCCCCTATGCGTGCAATTGGCTGCTCAAGACGTGACGTCACGACGTTTGGCGTCACGGCATGTGACGTCACGTCTTGAGCAGCCAATTGCACGCATAGGGGCCGCTTTCCCACTTGCGATGCGTCTGTCTGACAGCTGGAGGCTGGAGCCGCGGTCGTCGCTGATGTCCGGTGGGGGGGGCTGCAAAAGTAAGTCGCTTCGTCGCTTTAAACTGCCCCCCTCCCTCCTCCCGGAGCAAGGCTGCTTTTCGCGCCCTGCTTCGGGAGGAGAGGAGAAGGGACTAGCAGGCCCGAGCCTAGGATTGCCTGTCTCTCCCCTCGCTCTCTTGCTACTTTTTCGGTTTTTTTTTTTTTTGCTTCGGGAGGAGGGGACAGGACTGGGACTGCACCGGAGACCGGACGCGGCCAGGGCAGGTGAGCGGGGGCTGGGGGAAAGTTTGCCGAGCATTGGAGAACATAACTGTCCACTTCCTGATACCTGTCATTTGAAATGACATTTGAAATGACAGATACCAGTGCACCCAGGATACTGTATAGGCGCTCTATACAGTAAAATGGGTTGCGCGGGCCTAACCTTCGCCTAATGCAAAGGTTAGGCCCGCGCAACCCATTTTAATGCCAGGGCGCGAAAAGCAGCCTTGCTCCTCCCGGAGCAAGGCTGCTTTTCGCGCCCTGCTTCGGGAGGAGAGAACAAGGGACTAGCAGGCCCGAGCGTAGGATTGCCCGTCTCTCCCCTTGCTCTCTTGCTACTTTTTTTTCGGGGGGTTTTTTTTTTTTTTTGCTTCGGGAGGAGGGGACAGGACTGGGGCTGCACCGGAGACCGGACGCGGCCAGGGCAGGTGAGCGGGGGCTGGGGGAAAGTTTGCCGTCTACCCTTACCCCTGCCTCTAACGCTGGGGTAAGGGTAGACGGCAAGGGTAAGTTAGCATGGTAAACGCGCGGCAAAACGGCAGGGTAAAAAAGCGATAGTCAGGGCGCGCGTTACTGTATGGGAGGGAATACTAATTTGCTCGTTTACATTTAATATACATGCCGCGGGTGGAAGGGGTCACCCGGGGATTTTAAGAGGCGGTAGGGATGAGTTAAAGGGGATAGTGTATCGCGGGAAGGGCTAACGCGGCTGGAAAGTGAGTAGAAGGCGAGTTAGGAGCAGGGTAACCGCTGTTGCACTTTACTGTATCGATCTGCATGTTAGCTAAATGGAGCAGCAGGTGCAGCCCGGGTGAAGGAATTTGCATTTGCATGCTATGGTTCATATCCTGCCACTGATAAACAATTTGATATTGCTTAACCTTTTACAGGAAAACTTGTCATTGCCTGCTTCATTAGGACCATGAAGAAAACATCCCAGAGATCAAGAGAGTTCCTACACTGGATTTAGGGATATCGATTTTCTGTTACCCTGAGATCCTCTGTAGGGCAGGAGTAGGAATACATGTTAAAGTGTCAAATAAGGTACAAATGCACCCAAGACAAAAAAAAAACCCATTATGGAAGCTCTATGGATGGAAATTCTTTGCTTAAATGAAGAGAGTATTGCATTAAAGCTTTACTATTCACTACCTAACTAGAATGATAATGGTGGTTAAGAGGTGCTAAAAGACATTAGAAAAGCTATAAAAGCAGATAACACAACAATAAAGGGGGACTTCTATTATTCTCATATAGACTGGGTAAATATATCCTGACTGTGATTTTTATAGGGAGGATAACTTGCAAATAATTCACAAATTGCAAGTTAATTCTCAAAAATCTGAAGTATTCTGGTTTGGAAAATATAAATCTAATATCACATGATCTCCCTGCATGCAAAACGTGATCATCTCTCTTGATGATGTCATTCAAATATTGGGGATGAATTGCCAATGTCTAAGGCAAGTATGTCGGCTTTCTAGATCTGCTTTGTATAATCCACAGTTAGTATGATTTGGAAGAAAGTTGCTTTAAGTAGATATGATTTGAAAATGCTACCTAGCGCTTTAATACTGTATTGCAACTCCCTTTATGTTAGCATGACAGAGGTAAATTTAAGATGTGAGCAACTACTTGAGAACACATACTAGCAACCTTCCCAAGGGCTGTTCTTCCAAAAATCGATCATTTATTATACTCCAAAGATATGGCCTGAGCAATATTTATTTAATCCAGGATTTTGGTCACCAGTTATACAAGCCCAACTTAGGGTGTCATTCATCAAATTGTGTTAGGGCATTATCACTGGTGTTAGGGCCCTAATGCCCGCGATAACGCCATAACACATGCAATAAATATTGTATCGTGAAATGTGTATACAATTTTGAAAAATGTACTCAAGTGGGAGGAGTAAATGGAAATGAGGGCTGGTTAACATTGCATGCAATCACAGGATTTAACTACACCTTTTTCCTGAGTATTATGTCTGTGATAGCTGTGCATTATAGCTAAAATGGGATTTATCACAAATTCCCTTTTAGGAGAGAGAGAGGGAAAGCATCTGTATGGAGCCCCACTGATTTTTGAACTTTTTATACCACTGTAAGAGGGAACATTATGAACTCGGGGTGAGGTTTGTGGGGTGAGTTGGGGTTTAGGGGGCAGTTTAACTTGCAGTCATATGAGTGAACAGCACAGTTACCATCAGTGAAGATTTAATGTGATTTGGAGTCGTGAAAGAAGAGCAGATTTATTCCATGTTCTCTCTACCTAGCTTGATTGCAGCTAGGTAGAGAGTGCATCAAGCAGGGTAGAGAGAACATCGTAGAAATCTACTCTACTTTCACCTTTCATGACTCCAAATCACATTAAATCTTCACTGATGGTAACTGTGCTGTTCGTACATATGACTCTGCATGTTAAACTGCACCCTAAACCCCAACTCACCCCACAAACCTCACCCCGAGTTACTAGTGCCCCCTCTTACAGTGATATAAATAGTAGCCCAAAATGCGATAAAAGTCTGACTGGGGACTTCTTAGCTTGTGATGTGAAAATATTGCAGGTGTTATAAATTTAATGTGCGCTGCGGTAAAATAGCTATGTGATATGGTACCAGGAAAATTTCCCTAACCATGCCCCTTATTTTATCGCAGGTGCTATTCTTGCTAAATTTATCGCAAACAGATGAATCTAGGCCGTAGTAAGGAATCTAGGGGTCCTTTTACTGAAATTCCCCCTGCCCCTGGGAATTACCTTTTTCCTGCAGTTAAATATAGCTTTCTGGTGAAAAATGTCAGCTAGATTTTGTCACTGAGTGGAAGGGAAAGATAGGAGGTGACAATTTTCAGCCTTGGGGATCTACTCAGATAACTCCCAAAGAACATTACACTCATAATAATTAAAAGGTTATATATTTTATTGTGTATGCATTTTTAGGAGGAAGGGAGAAGGAAAAATGCTTACGTGAGTGGATGGGTGGGTGGAAGGTGGAGGAACCTATGGCGCAATTCCCAAATATATTAAGCATCTAGCAATATCTCAGTTTCATGTATGTACTTATTGCATTATTTTTACTGTAAACTATTTGTCAATGGCTTTCTGAAATACCAAACGGAGAAAAGAGGTGTTTCCTATGCCGAATCTTAATGGCTAGGTTGATGTAATGTGCTACATGGTCTGAGACTCATGACTGCAGATAGACTTTGGGACGGATTTTAAGAGGGTTACGTGCGTAACCCCGAAAACCCGCTCCTGCGCGCGGCGAGCCTATTTTGCATAGCCCGGCAACACGAGCAAGCCCCAGGACGCGTGTAAGTCCCAGGGCTTGAAAAATGGGTGGGGCGTAGGTGGGGTGGTCTGTAGGTGGGGCGTGGGCGTGGCCAGAGGCCTCTCCACTGCTGCTGGGCCCGGGGATCGTGCACCGGCACTCGGCCGGCACGCACAACCTATGCCTGCCCAGAGGCAGGCGTAAATAAAAAAAAATAAAGGTGGGGGGGGATTTAGGTAGGGCTGGGGGGCGGGTTAGATAGGGGAGCGGCCTCGGAGGGAATGGGAAAAGTCATTGGGGCTCCCCTAGGGCTCGGTGCAAGTAAGGTGCACAAGTGTGCACCCCCTTGCGCGCGCCGACCCTGGATTTGATAACATGCACGCGGCTGCGCGCGCATGTTATCAAATCGGGCATCGGGTTGAGCGCACAAATCTACGCCCATGCGTTAATGCGAATATCTGGCCCTTTGGGTCATCTCTCATCTTCTAGTTGCAGAGCATGTGACCAAATTTCCTTGGTGGATTCTGATAAAGTTATGTAAGACTTGCCCCATCCTCTTGTTGAGTGCAGGGACCCCTGTCGGAGAGGTGGGGCCAAATTGTGACCATCACCCAGGTTCTTGCCTGGTATAAAGTCTTTCAAGGCCCTTAGGCTTTTAGGACATCTTCTGCCAGAATCCCATGTAGGAAAAAAAATACCACACAACACACCAATAATCCTTTTACTGGTCAACTTTTGTGTACATGAATAATAGTAAATGACAGCTGATAAAGACCAAAATAGCCCATTCAGTCTGCCCTTGCAAGGATTTAGCGTTGTAACTGCTGCTCCATGCAGGTTACACCCCTCATCACCTATTTAGGGTTATAGCTGCCACTCAGTGCAGATTGCCCACTTACCTTCTTATTAGGGTTATAACTACTGCTCTATGCAGGTTACCCCCTCACCACCTTTTTAGGGTTGTAACTGCCACTGTGAAGGTTACCCCCAAACGATAAAGTGACCATGCTTACCCTAATGCATTATTTCCATTCTCTTGCCTTGAAGGATCCTCTATGTTTATCCCATACCTTTTTGAATGCTGCCACTGTTTTTGTCTTCTGGAGGGAATTCCAGGCATCCACCGCTCTGTCCATGAAAAAACATTTACTGACATTGTTCATGAGTCTACCTGCCTGGAGCTTCATATCATGACCCTTAGTTCTACAACTTCCTTTCCATTGCAAAAAGATTTATTTCTTGTGCATTTTTAATACCTTTCAGGTTTTCAAAAGTCTGGATCATATCCCCACTCTCTTTTCTTTCCTCTAGGATATACATATTTATGTCCTTCAGTCTCAGCTCATATGGCTTTTGGTATAGACCCCACACCATTCTGGTTGCCCTTCTCTGGACCGCTTCTATTGTCTTTTTTATCTTTTTTGAGATACGGCTCCTTTTTCTTACTGGTTATGCCCCTTTCTATGCAGCCTAGTATCTTTTTTGCCCTAGTCACCACCTTGTCACACCTTGTCAGATCATCAGACACAAGCACCCTGGTCCTTTCCTGGGACCGTGCATAAAAGTGTCTCATCCCCATCATATACTCCTTTGGATTTCTATACCCAAAATGCATAATACTGCAGTTTTTGACATTGAAAGTCAACTGCCATGCATTCGACCACTCCTCAAGCTTTCTCAGGTCACTTTTCATTCTCTCTACTCCTTCAGGGATGTCCACTCTGTTGCAGATCTTAGCTTCATACACAAAAAATGAAATCATTTTCTTCTATCCTCTCTGCAATATCACTCACAAAGATATTGAACACAACTGATCTCAGAACTAATTCCTGTGGCATTCCACTAATCAACTTTCTCTCCCCTGAGTTACTACTACCCTCTGTCGTCTATCAGTCTACCAATTTCTAATGGGGTAGATTTACAAAAAATGCGCGTTCGCGTACTTTTGTTGGCGCACCAGTCGCAAACAAAAGTACACTGGATTTTAGTAGATACACGCGTAGCCGCTAAAATCCAGGATCGGCGCATGCAAGGCTGCCGATTTTGTGCAGCCGGCGCGCGCCAAGCCGCGCAGCCTGCCTCCATTCCCTCCAAGGCCGCTCCGAAATCGGAGCGGCCTCGGAGGGAACTCGCTTTCGCCTTCCCCTCACCTTCCCCTCCCTTCCTCTATCTAACCCACCCCCCCCGGCCCTATCTAAACCCCCCCCTACCTTTGTCGGGGGATTTACGCCTCCCGGAGGGAGAAGTAAATCCCCGTGCACCAGCGGGCCGCTAGCGCGCCGAGACGCGACCCGGGGGCAGTTCCGGAGGGCGCGGCCACGCCCCCGGACCGCCCCGGGCCAAAACCACGCCCCGGGCCCGCCCCTGAAATGCCACGTCCTGCCCCCAAAACGCCACGCCGATCGGCCCCACCCCGGACACGCCCCCCTCAAAAAACCCCGGGACTTACGCGAGTCCCGGGGCTCTGCGCGCGCCGGCAGGCCTATGGAAAATAGGCGCGCCGGCGCACAAGGCCCTGCTCGCGTAAATCTGGGCGGATTTACGCGAGCAGGGCTTTTAAAATCCGCCCCAATCTGTCCACCATCTTGGGATACATTCCCAGGCTGCTTATTTTATTCATGGACCTTCTAAGAGGGAGAGTATCAAAAGCTTTGCTTAAATTCAAGTAAGTTACATTTTCCTCTACTAAATTCATGCTGCCTCCGATCCTGTAACTCACTGGATTTTAGGTTGTTCACTATCCTTTCTTCAGCATTAGTTTTCCCACCACCAAAATAAGGCTTAACCACCTGTAGGTGTAAAAACTCTTCTCTGTTATCTCGCTTGTAAAAAAGAACCATAGCCACACTTCAGTCTTGCAGCAGTATTCCTGTTTCCCCAAGGAAATATTGAATAGGTCCAACAGCAGACCTGCCAGAAGTTCTCTGAGCTTTCTTATCCTTCTAGGATATATCACATCCATCCCTATAACTTTATCTTCTTTAGGTTTCGCCAGTTCCACACAACATGTGATATCTATCCATGTATACCCTTGGCAACCAGTAGTGGTTCTTCAAAGTCATCTTCAGAAGTATTTGTTTAGCATTTCTGCTTTTCCCTCATCTCTCTCCACACATTGCTCCTCGTCTCCTTTCAGACTTATATCACCTCTTGTCTTTTTCTTTTCTTTCACATACCCGAAACATGTTTTGTCAACTTGCTTCCGCTTGTGCATTTGCCATCCCAGTTTCTTTCCTTGTCTCTTTCAGCTTTACCAGATATTTCCTTTTTTTGAGATCCTTTGAACTTCTAATCTGGCATACAGTGCATTTTCTCTTGGAACAATCCATCTAGAGCAATAAACCAAAAGAGATACTTAGTACAGAAACAAGTTCAGCAAACATACCTATCTGCATACACTAGGGATTTCTTCCTGCACTACTCACTAGAGTAGGTACTCTTTGTAGAACTGTGTCTGAGATTTCCATTATTAGTACCTGTGGCACAGGACTCCTTCTTCAGAGATGGGGTTGTTATATATGTTTGGATATAAAGACTGCAGCACATGATACCTGCTACTTTTTCCAAGTCATTGATATTAATGTTTGACTTGTAATAAGTGTTTATTTGCATGTGTGAATGCTGTGATTTCCTCCATTGATTCATATGTGAATAAAATGTATACAAATGAGGCAATGTGGAGACAGAAGTGAGAGCAGATGTTTTGGGCCTCTTATCCTTAAATTGTGATGACATCACAGCTTGAGCACACTCATGCGATTTCCCTAGCTTTTTCTAGAGGGGACTGATGTCATCTGATCAACTTGCATGTCTGAAAATGAATAATCAAACCTATGCATCAGGAAATGAGACAGCTAACATATTCTGAAGCTTGAATGTTTCAATCATTATTACCCAATGGGATGCTATTTGACTGAGTGCAGCCCTCTGGTTTTGAATTGCAAATATTCACCGACCTTCCCAAATAGCTATTTTCCTTGGCTACCTTTCCTGCTTCAAAATGAGTGAGACACAAAAAGGGATTGAATTAGCACAAGTTTGAAGCCCCTTTTTGTGTCTCTTGCCATGTGTCGATATGTGTGCACACACTTTTTTTGTCAAAATTGACGAATCAACCCTAACATCTCATAATAGAGCTAGGAGGCACCTCATAAAAATACCACATATCAGTTTAAAAGCAGGTACAAGGGCTTCATGAGACACACAGGATGTTGTGAAGGCAAATTACAAGGATAAGACATAGTTATGGAAGAGAGATCAATTATAGACTAGAAACTGGAAGGGGGTTACAGCACATGGACACACAGCATATGCCTTTTACATTTTCTCTAACCATCTGCTACTTGCCAGTGTTGGAGATAAGATACTGGGCTAGATGAACCTTTGGTTTGACCCAGTTTGGTAATGTTTTCAAATCATTACCTGGGGAAAAACGCATCATAAAAAGAGATGGTTCTAAACACAGGCTAAAGTTTTGAAGAACAGTTCTAGCCTGATTACCAAGAAAAGAATGAAATATGTGATTGAAGTGGTTCACTGCAGACGCATATGCTAACTGTCAAGGCAGAGTAAATAGTAAGGTGTCTCTTTTTAACTTCAGCATTCTCATCTTGGATACATGGGGGCCAATATTCAAAAGATTTACCAGGTAAAAATTGGGTTTCAGACTGATAAATCTGCCCCTTGAACCAGCTAATCTGTGTGCAGTTAAAAATTAGAAGTTGCACACACTGAGCTGGGTAAAAACAGGGCCGGGTCAGAGGCGTTCCTGAGGCAAGCTTTCAAAGTCAGTGCAATATTCAGTGCTAACTGGCTACATTTAGCCCTGTAAACCTCAACTATGCAAATGGCAACCTAAATCTACCTAATTCAGATTTTGAGCAGGTAGCACAGCCACACAACTAGTCGGGAAAGGGTGACTAAACATAAACATCCATCTGAAGATAACTGGCTAACATTTACGAAGTTATCTTACTGCTCAGCAGGTTTTTGAATATTGACCTCTCACTTTTCTTGGTCCTTGAGGGATCCTGGATTACATTTTAAGAAGAAAGGATAGTAGGAAAATAATTTGAGGATAGAGTTGTTCACTTGAATGAATTTTGTACAGTTTTTGTGACAAGCCATTTGGCCCTTTAGAAACCCTTTTGCCATCTGAACTGTTACTGGAATAGAAATGTAATCAAGCAAGAAGTGAGTAGCTCGATTGTTTATCTCATGGGAGGTCAGTGCTCAAATTCTGCCAGGAAATATTTTTATATACCTATCTCCTGTATAATCTCATGAAAAGAGCAACACAGATTTTGTAGAGGTTTTGCTAATCCTATACCTGTTCACAGCCTATGACGGTTCTACCATCTGCTCAAATCAACTTAAACTGCCTATTTTAATAAATATAATACTTTTCAAGTCACTGTCAATCAAAATGTGGTTTTCTGTACTGAGATTATAGAGAAGTAGCTAACTAGAAGAAAAAAACAAACCCATTTATGATTATTCTGGCTGGATGTGGAGTTTTTTTTTTAAACTATCTTTGATCTATAATGTACTAATGTGTCAGTCAGACCAAAGTAGTTTTATCTGGAATAAATGAGACAAGCTGAGTAGCTTCATGGTTAATTGATTAAAAGGTTCCACAGAAGGTACAAGATCAAAGAGCTGTCCTAATGGTTTTATGTTACTCCAGAGAACCATCGGTTCAAATATTTGACAAGCCGACCTCTGCCAATGAGGCACCATAAAAAAAACTAGATAGCTTTTTTTTTTTTAATTGAAAAACACGTATTGTATTTATTTAGATCTTACACCTTTTGCAAAATGCCTTGAGTGTTCTATCTACCTCTGGGGATTAGCTGATACTGTGTGAAAGCTTGCATTAGAAATGCACTCCTGTTTCAGCATCTTTGTATAATTTACATTTGCAGAGTGGCAGTTGGTATAGAGAGAGAAAACTCTTCTGTCTAATGTTTCATGTAGGTCTTTACCATTATGACCTTTCCCCCTGCAAGTCTTTCCACCCACAAACCGTATTCCTGTTCTAGTAGCTATTTGTGTTTGCTGGGCAATTCACGTGGACCAATAGGGAACTCTCTAGCTTTGTATGGGAGCTGCCCGCAGATTTCTTAAAAATCTACAACTTTTAACAGTCTGTGCATTAACTGTAACCTTTCTGATAAAAGGGCCTATGCAATAAAGTCTAATATGCGCACTGAGGTAGTTTTGCACATGCTAAAAACAGTGTGCTATGCAGTAAAGCTGTAATATGTGTGTTAAGGTGGTTCCCATTACATTAATGTATAAGCGTAAAATTGGCATTTATCTGCATATGAGGAAGCATTGCAAGCAAATAAGGTTAAACCCAGCCCACAGGAAATACCATGGTAAGCTGCCTTCTTCCTACTATTTACTATGGGGACTGGTAAAGGGCAAAAGCTGCCACCTGTCTTGGGTCACGTGTTAAATATTTACCATTTAAGCTGCATCCTTAAATCCCTTGTGCTAACCAGCCCTTTCACTCTGGGTCAGTTAGAACAGGGAACTTCCTCTTCTCCAGAACACCAGCTAAGAGGGAATATCCCACTTCCAAACACCCAAATCACCTTTGACCCCCACCCAATTAGGCACCTGATAGCTCAGTCTTCCCCTGGGTAGCTATGAACCTCGCACATGAATCGCTCCTGCATAGGCATCAAAACCCCCCCCATATCACAGATATCACTCTCCCAATTGATCTCCTGACCTCTCCTGACCTCCCCTTCCCTCTGGAAACAGATCTTCATGGGCCAGAGGAATATCAGAGCTCTCCAGTGTGCACTGCTGCCACCAGTAAGGATGTCACTAGAGGTTAGGGGTGTGCATTCGTTTTGAACGCATATGTAAAACGCAACTTATATTTTTAAAAGAGAAAAAAAAGGTTTGAGGAGAAACGCATCGCGAGTTCCAACGTATTCAACATAGCTATGTTGAATACGTTGAACCTAAATAAACACTTAAACCCCCCACCCTCCTGACCCCCCCAAGACTTACCAAAACTCCCCGCTGGACCACCAGGGAGTTTTGGTAAGTCTTGGGGGGGGGATTAAGGTGGGTGAGGGTTTTAAATTTTTATTTGGGGAACCGGTGAACATATGGACAGACCCTCAACTTATGGAATTCTCCATATGTCCATATTGAATGAAATCGACACCCCACGAAAACTTATCAACGAGTCAACAAAAACATTTTGCCTGCACATCCCTACTAGAGGTGTTTAATTATAACATCATAGTGGTGACTTGCCTTTAGTGACATCATTTGCTGGCGGTTGTTGTGCAGGCAGGAGGGCTGTGATGATTCTTCTGTCCATCTCTCCTGCAACAGTAAGTCATGTTTCTAGAGAGATGGGTTCTTTTGTTATTGGGAGGGCTGATGCCTATGAAGAGGAGGAGGATTTCTGATTGAGCAGGGGTGAGAGGGTTAATGACTACTGAGGAATTCTTGCCTATGCAAGGGGGGAGGGCAAGGGTCAAAGTTTGATGGTGCTTAAGTGAGGGGGGGGGGACCTTTAATCTTCACTAGGGTTAAGTGACGAGGAAAGTGAAAGGGCTGGTCAGCACAGGGGAATTTTGGGTCATAGTGAGATCCCCCCTAATCTCCCGTGAATCCATGGTCGTAGGAAAGGCCGCAAAATCCAGCCCTTCCTGCAGAACTGCTCCCACAGCAGTTCTTGTGGAACTGCTGTGGGAGACAGGGGGTTGAGCAGGATCAGGAAAAGAAAATAGCAGTGATGTCATTACCCGCTCCCCCTCTCCTGGCTGATTCCCCCCAGCCCCATGTCCCGCTGCAGATTAGGGTAGCATGGAGGAAGAGAGCAGCAGCAGCAGTTTGACTGCATCCTTCTTCTTCTTCTTCTGCCACCCAGGCCCTGCTGCGCTCTTCCTCCATTGCCACCCGAACTGCAAAGAGGTGTGAGGGATACTTTTGGAAATTGGTAGGCTGTCTCTCCCATACCAGGTTAGCCTGACAAGAATCACTGTCATACCAGCAGGAGCTTCCACTGGAGTCCAGCTTCCTTTTCCTTTTTTTAAATAACTTTATTGAGGATTTTCAGAGAGCAACTGAAAGCTCAACCTGCAGAGAAAAAAATCATAGGCAACATTTTTTTCTATTGGGGGTGGAGTAGGGATAGAGGGGAACAGGAGTAGAGGTGCAGGCTGATTGGAGGAGAATAAGTAAAGGGTGGTAGGAGAGGGAGTGTGAGTGAGAGGTGCAGGGGTGATTTGAGGGAAGGAAGTGAGTGAAAGAGGTTAGTAAGTGTGGAGTTCAGAGGCATGGTTCTCTGTGAATGAGATTGAAGGAATGTGTTTGAATCGAAAGCGACTGAGAGGACTGGAGGGAGTGAGGGGTATGAGTGAGAGAACTGAGGAATGGTGTGAGTAGTCATTCCTTCCTCTCATACATAAGAACATAAGATATGCCATACTAGGTCAGACCAAGGGTCCATCAAGCCCAGTATCCTGTTTCCAACAGTGGCCAATCCAAGTCACAAGTACCTGGCAAGTACCCAAACATTAAATAAATCTCAAGATACTATTATTTATTAATTAATAGCAGTTTATGGATTTTCCCTCCAGGAACTTATCCAATCCTTTTTTAAACTCAGTTACACTAACTGCCGTAACCACATCCTCTGGCAATGAATTCCAGAGCTTAAGTAAAAATAATTTTCTTCGATTTGTTTTAAATGAGCTACCTGCTAACTTCATGGAGTGCTCCCTAGTCCTTGTATTATCTGAGAGAGTAAATAACAGATTTACATTTACTTGTTTACGTCCTTTCATGATTTTGTAGACCTCAATCATATCCCCCCCTCATTCTTTTCTCCAAACTGGAGAGCCCTAACTTCCTTAGCCTTTCCTCATAGGGCAGCCGTTCCATGCCCCTTATCATTTTGGTCGCCCTTCTCTGCACTTTCTTTTTTGAGATGTGGTGACCAGAATTGCACACAGTATTCAAGATGTGGACTCACCATGGAGCGATACAGAGGCATTATGACATCCATCGTTTTATTTGCCATTCCCTTCCTAATAATTCCTAACATTCTGTTTGCTTTTTTGATCGCCAGAGCACACTGAACTGACAATTTCAATGTATTATCCACTATGACTTCTAGATCTATTTCCTGTGTGGAAACTCCTAAGATAGAATCTAACATTATGTAACTACAGCAAGGTATATTTTTCCCTAAATGCATCACTTTGCATTGTCCATGTTAAATTTCATCTGCCATTTGGAAGCCCAATCTTCCAGTCTTGCAAGGTCCTCCTGCAATTTATCACAGTCTGCTTGAGATTTAACTACTCTGACTAATTTTGTGTCAACCGCAAAATTTGGTCACCTCTCTCATATTGCCCCTATCCATATATTAAGTACAGATCCCCTATCCATATATTAAGTACAGATCCCTGTCTACCTTTTTCCATTGTGAAAACTGACCATTTAATCCTACTCTCTGTTTCCTGGCTTTTAACTAGCTTGCAATTCAGAAAAGGACATCACCTCCTATCCCTGACCTTAGATCCTCTCTTCAGATCCTCTCTTCCTTCCTCTCCTCTTATACCCTTTACATATCATCCCTCTGTGTCTCTATCTTCCTCCATCCCTTATCCCTTTAACCTTGGTGCCTATGATCCCTTTCTCAATTCTCTCTTTTGAGATCTACTTTCTCCCCATTTCCAGATCCCTTCCCTTCCAGCACCAATAATATGATTTTTTCCCTCTAATAACCAATCCAATAACTGGACACAAAAATGTCAAAAATAGACTTTATTTTTATAAAGTAAAATAAATTGCTACTTTAATTACTATGCAAATACATGTAAAATTATGCAAATTTTCAGCAGAATTGCTGCAGAATTTTGATAAATTTGCCATTGTTAACCTTTGTTGCAGAATCTTAAAATATTTGCTGCAGGAAACTAGGGACACTGGTTGTTGTGCTGGAGGTGGACCCTTGGCCTGGTGCAGGATTGGTACGGCCCTCTGGTGAGACAAGGAGAGCATCTGCCACCAGGAGGCAGAGCACAGGAGGGAGACAGAGGCCAGCTGGAGCTTCGCCAACAGCAACCCAGAGTTTCTGTAGGTTGAGCCCTTGCATACCCAGGCTGCCTGGTCTTATGTGGACCTCGCAGGGTCTCCTAGAGAGGAAGTGCAGGTGCATGCCCACCATGGTGCACGGTCCATGTCCAGGCGAGAATGTTCGGAGGTTACAGGAGGCCAAAATAGAGTATCCGAGTGGATAGCGAGGATCAAGGCCAGAGTATCAGTCCAGAATGGTCAGCTGAAGCAGGGGTCAATACCTTTAGTCAATCCGGGAGTAGTCAGGTCTGGCAGCAGTCAGACGAAGTCAGTGTACAGGCAGAGGTCAGGTTCCAGGCAGTGATCAGACGTGGTCAGTGAACAGGCAGAGGTCAAGAAAAGATGCAGGTCCCACAATCTTTGTCAATGAGCTCTGGGATTAGGGGCAGAAATTACCGGTTCCTGGATATATTCGAAGTCAAGTGCAGGTAGTCTATACATAGGTAGAGAACTCCTTTTCCTTTACAAATAGGACCAGAGTCCCTGGCAATGAAGTAGATTAATTGATAAAGCCCTTTCGATGTCCAGTATAAGCTCACATGCACATTTGTATTCCCTATGGTGCAATACATAATCAGCTTTTCATTTCTCTAATACTTCCAGATATATCCAATACTTCTAGGGAACTAAAGAGTTTAGTCCAAAGCAAGTAGCCAAGGATGGGTATGAAATCAGCATAGGAAAGTCATCAGTTATCTAATGTATGGGTACTTGCCAGGTACATGTAACTTGGATTGGCCAGTGTTGGAAACAGGATCCTGGGCTCAATGGACCCCTGGTCTGATCCAGTATGGCATTTCTTATGATCTTAAGTAGTGAACACTCGGAAGCACTGGAAGATACATAATTTCAAAAAGAGCCTTCCTGAGCAGCAAACACAAATGCAAAGAAGCCGCAGACACCTGCCTTCTTGAGCCACCATGCTTCCCATTGGCACATGCATTATAAAGGCCCCGCAACGGGAAAGCACTCTTGCGGTACCCCGGATGACATCACTGGTCCCGCTACTTAAGGCCCATCTGTACTGTTCTCCCTTGCCTCAGCAACAGATCCTCCTGCTTCCAGGAGTGTGTGTTGCTCCAGCATTCCTGAACCTGCCTTGCCTTGTCCAGTCTGCCTATCCTGTCCTACTTGCGCACTAAACCGAAAAAAGATTTTTTCCGAAAAATCATGGAAAATGTGATTGTTTATCGGTTGTGCCAATAAATGATGAATTAAGAAATATCGTATGATATTTTAATTAATCAAAAAAACGATGCACATCACTATATTATATTACAATGGTAGTGTGAATAAGAAAGGGGAAGCAAGGAAGGGTTTGATGTGTAAGAAAGATAATGTTAACTCCTGAAAACTAGGCCAGAAATGTATTAAGTTATTCCAATGAAAAGGTAACATCTTTTATTTTTTAGTTTGTTGACTTTTCTCTCTGTATTCATGCTTTGCATGCATCAGGATAGCACTAGGCTCAGGTTTTGATGGTAAGCACCATAAATTATTTAGATTTCTATATTGGGAGAGTTTAACTAAAAGCAGTTTCCAAAAACGTATTTCAGCTTACAAAGAGAAGAGCCAAGAGAGAGAGAGAGAAATAGATATATTGACATTTTTTGTGGCTTAACTCGTGACTGAATTTTAGTATTTAGAAAATAATAGTATGGCAGGCTATTAAACACTTTAATCAATATATTGTATTGGCTATCACTTAAAAACCTGTCTAAGCGTTAATAGAACTAACTAAGAAGATGGGATTTATTTTTCTAAATTTTTGACTCTTTATCTTCTTTTTATAAGGAATATATCTTCTGTTCAGAGAGTACAATTTTGAAAGTAATTTATGTGGGTTAAAAGCATTTTACTCATATAAATCTGCCATCTGAAAATTGCTGCTACACCAGGCACACTTTTAGCTGCGTTTGGGTGAGGCATTCCTGGAGGGTAGGCTAATGTTATGGGAGAAAATAATATGCGTCGATTCCATTTTCCGAGGGTGTTACTTTCAACAAAAACAGTACTCACATATAAAAACAAGTGTCACTGAACCCGTGGCAAGTTTCAAAGCAAAGGTGTGTACCAATTTTCAAAATGAAAATATAGGCAAAGTCCCTGGGTGAAAAGGACCCATGGCTTTTGTCCCAATGTGGACAGTTTGAAAAATGCCCCCATAATGCAACTTTAGCAATGTATAAAATCCTGCAGACCACTGAAGAAATTGCAATTTATTCATGACTACTAGGGCTTTAGAATATCAAAGAAATTGGAGCCTATGCAATAAAACTTAAGGTACAATTTTTTTTTTTTTTTACCATACAGTTCAGTACAAATTTTATGTAAATTTTAAAATGAGACAGAACATACTTGCAAACATTTTACCGAGGACACAGTAAAACTTGCCTTGGTACTAATGTGCATGTTAACACAAAATAGTTTACCATCCATGTTAGCTATGATCAGTGTTGTGCGTCCCTGCCGCATCTGCTCCGTGGCTGATCCTGCTCTCCTTGCTCTCCTGTCCACGAGCACCAATCTCTCCTCCTCCGCAGCCACAGCCAGTTCGCAGCGTTCCTGGCTCTCCCGCTCTCAGTCTCCCGTACAGGCTTCACAGAGGAGCTCCCGTTGGGGCTCCATGTCCTCGGCCCCTCCCATAGGCACGCGCGCGGCCAACCTGCAGCCCTTTAAAGGGCCAAGCACAGGAAAACCCCGCGAGTTGCATGCTGATGACATCACAGAACCATCATATATAAGGCAGGGCTCAGACCCATGATCCCTGCCTTGGCAATCGGTTCGTACACTCCGGTGCTGTATAGTTTGCCCGTTCCAGTGTCTCCTGTTCCAGTGTCTCCTGCTCTTTCACCTCTCCATTCCTGGTAGTACCCTTCGGACTGATCTCATGGTACTGACCTTTGTTTGCTCCTGACCTCGTCAAGCACTCAGCTGCAGTCTTGGTAGCCATCATAGCTGTGGCAGACTTGATGAATTCCCCTGTGTGTAGGCATCTACTTCCTAACAGGTATAGCCCCGTTCGTAGGGACAATGTAGTTAACACGCAGTGATTACATTGTCACCTCCAGGGATAGAAAACCTAGAGAAATTCAGGTAAGCTCCCAACCTCTCATGCTGCCTAAGTTGAATTTGACCCCATGAGATTGGCTTAAAAGAAGCATGATCAACTTGTGATATATGGGAGTAGATTAGGTGATAGGAAATGATGTTTGGTTTGGGGTCGGCACATGGGAAGTCTGAGGAGATAAATATGTTAAGAGAGGGTCCCATATAAGGATATGTGCCTCAAATTTTCTTTGAGATGAAGATCGGGCTATAGTGTACTCCAGCGAGCATAGGTGTATCATTTTTTGTAACCATACCTCGTGGCTAGGCCCTTGTGTGTCCATCAACCGAAGCAATATTATCTTCTTGCCCATGAGACCCGCCCAGCCAGAAAGAGACGGGTGGGTGCATTCACTTTAGTGTTTTGGTTAGTGTCATATCCAAATAGCCAGAGATCTGGATATAAGTCAAGTTTAAGGTTCAACAGTTGTGCGCAAGTGTTACATATATTCTTCCAAAAGGCCAACACCAATGGACATTCCCAAAAACAGTGAAAGTAATTTCCTATACTCTGACTGCACTTGGCACATATATTAGAGGTTGTAAGCTTACACTGGGAAGTACGTTCTGGGGTAATGTAAATTTGCCATAAAAATTTATATTCCGTTTTTCAGAGAACATTCTCCGAAAGATCCGATATAGAGGCAAACAGGTCTTTAAACTGTTTAATTGGTACCGAAAAGGAGGGCCACATCTGGCACGTAAGGTTTCTACATATGTTGCAAGCAGATGTTCAAGCAGCTATTTATAAAAGAGCTTGTGCTTTCCCCTGAGTTAAGAAGGCTCTTAGTCTGGGTTTTCCCTAGCCTCAGAATATACTATAGAGTGACTGGTGAGAAAATGCTGCATCTGGTAGAAGGGATAAAAGTCCTTTAAAGTTAATTGGTATTGTTTTTGCAATGTGGGGAAGTCAAGTTTCTGACCGGAACCGGGGTGCAACAGCTGATGTACATGTATAAGACCTTGTTTAGCCCAAGTAAGATAAACCCCCTCAGATATTCTTGGTTGAAAGAGTGGGTTGTACGCGATGGTAATTAGGGATACCATGTGTGAAGTATGACCAAGTCGTTTGCATAAGCATAACCAGGCTTTCTGATAGGTGCGAACTAGTTCATGTGGCCAAACATGAAGGGGAATCATTTGCATCTCTACTTGTAAAAGTGAGTTGAGGGAAGCTACTTCATACCAGGCTAGTAAGGTGTTATGTGGAGTATACTGGGAGGAGAGGAATAACCAGTCCTTGATGTACTGCAAACTGCATGCTAAGTTATAAGTTGTCAGGTCTGGGCATCCCAAGCCACCTCTATGTGTGGGTTGTGTGAGTACAGCTATGGGTAACCGGGATTTTTTTGCCACAAAAAAGCCCGTAGGGATTTATGAAACCTTTGGGTGTCCCGCTTTGTAATCCATAAGGGTGACATTTGAAGAATGTAAAGCCATTTCGGCATTAGAACCATTTTAAACAGTTGAATTCTCCCCGTCAATGATAAAGGCAAGGACTGCCATCCAGCCAATGTTTTCTCAGTTTGGAGCAACAGGGGTTGTACATTGTTGTCATATAAATGAGAAATGTCTAGGGGTATTTTGATTCCCAAATATTTTAGGTCTTTTTGTACCCATATTAAGGGAAATGTTCCAGGCCAGTTGGCCTTAAGGACGCCAGTCACATCGATGGCTTCAGATTTTACCTCATTTATTTTAAGCCCTGCAAAAGTACCAAATAATTTTTTGTAGGCAAAGCAGCTTGATTAGCGAAGGAATGGGATCACTGAGAAAAACCAAAACATCGTCTTCCAATGCAGCAACTTTAAAAACATGCGGTGACGTCCCAAAACCAGAAATTGAATGTACGGTATCAATTTTCTGTAATAGTGGGTCAATGGACAGAATGTACAATAATGGGGACAGAGGACAACCCTGCTGGACTCCCCACCGGATAGGTTTGTCATTGGAAAGCATTCGGTTAGCCATTATTCAGGATTCTGATTTATCGTATAGCAAAAGTAAATATTGCAAAAAATTTCCCCTAATTCCATATCTGTGTAAGACTGAGAAAAAATAGGACTGTGATACCCGGTCAACTGCCTTTTCTGAGTCAAATCCTATGGCCAGGGCTGGGATCTTTCGGCGTTGACAAATCTGCATGGACAGTAATCAATTTAAGGATATTAATATTAGCCTTTCGCCCTTTGACAAACCCCACCTGGTGCCCTGATATTAGGAAGGGAAGCAATATGTTCAGCCGTTCGGCTAAAAGTATGGCTAATATTTTAAGATCGCAATTGAGCAAAGAGATGGGCTGATATGACGAGGGTGACAGTGGATCTTTCCCCAGTTTGGGGAGTACTGTGATATGTGCTAAGTTAAAATCTGGTGGAAAAGAGTTTTTATCTAAACCATTCACATAGAAGGCTGTTAGTGGAGTCACTATCTGGTGCCGCAAACACTTGTAGAAATCATAAGAAAAACTGTCGGGGCCTGGGGACTTCCCCATGGGCACCGCATTTATTGCTTGCAGCACTTCCGTACTGTTAATGGGTCGATTGAGAAATTCAAGCTATGAGGCCGAAAGGGCCGGGATATTTACTCCCTCGAAAAAAAACCTGTTCTTCCTCCCTTCCCTCTGCTGGATCTGCCGTGTATATAATTGTTGATAAAATGTTCTAAATACCTCGCAGATCTCCCGTTTTCTAGTAACCTGTTTCCCTCCAGTTGTACCCATGCGTGAAATATAGGTTGTTGGTCTTGAGGCACGGACCAGATTGGCTAGAAGTTTCCCTGTTTTGTTACCATATCTGAATAAATGCTGCTCTCCTTTCTGGATATGGTGTTGAGCCCTTAAATGCAGGGCTGTGTTCAAATGGTTTAAAATGCTGTAATAGCGGGTCGCTTGTTGTGCCTGTGGTGTTTGGTGTAAAGCGGCTTTAGCGGCTGTCAATTGGGTTTCTAAATCCAAGATATTCTTATTTAATGTTTTTTTTCGCTTACTTAGGTAGGATATTATACTCCCGCGTATTACCACCTTACCAGTTTCCCAAAACAGTTGGGGTGCTGAAGTGTGTTGCTGGTATTTAATTGAGAATTCTGCCCATTGGTCCTTTAAATATTTGTGAAAGAACACATCATCCTGAAGATAGGAAGGGAATTTCCATATCTTAGTTGTTTCTCTACAGTAGATGGCATGAGAAGAGAAACCGGTGTGTGATCTGATATCACCTGTAATTCTATGGAAGCCTGCGCTACGTCCGGGAAAGCCCCTTGAGATATCAAAATGTGGTCAATACGCGAGAGAGAGAAAGGTGTGAGCATGAGACATGCAGATAATCCTGTTCTCCTGGGTGTAATGTCTAATAATCCCAGGCGGTGACAGAGAAAATCTGTGCCTTTCTCCACATTGTGATTTCTGCCTTGTACTATGGGATTCTTATCTAAAGCAGTGTCATGGACACAATTGAAGTCTCCCATGAGATAAAGCGTGCCATGCATGTTATTCATCAGGATATTACTTAGATTGATAAAAAAGTTATGGGAATAATCGTTGGGTGCATATACGCTGCAAAGCGTAACCGAGGTTTCATTCCAGATCCCTATCAGGATTACATAATGCCCTGCAGGGTCACTTAAACTTTTGGTGGTCTGAAAGTTAGAATTCTTGTTAAGTAGTATGGTTATCCCAGCCCTCCGGCCCTGGGCTGCCGAATAGACACATGAGCCCACCCTGTCCCGGCATAATTTCTCACTTTCTGCTGCAGATAGGTGTGTTTCTTGCAACCCCACTATGGCTGGTTGTAATTTCCTAAGATGAGACTATTTTTTCCGTTTCACCGGGGAACCTAAACCATTGACATTCCACGTTATTATTTTAGACATCGCGAGTATAGCGATAACCAGTTAATTGCAAGATTAATAAGCCGCTTGTTGGGAAGCAGAGGCCCCCAGCCTAGCCCCTCCCATCCCCCTAGGGCATTGTACACCCATGAAAAGACAACCACGTCCTGTACCCATCCGACTTTGGACCCACTCCATTGCTTGAGCAGTATAAGTAATAATGCATAGTGTGAAGGGCCCTGTGAGACAATAACATGCTACAATGAGAATGTGACAACTATACCATAGCCAATAGAGGAAAATTCGCCCCTTCCCCTTTCCCCGCCTCCCTCCCCCCTTTCCTCTCCCCCTTAACCTGAGTCCATAATAAAGGCCTCATAATAATAGAGGAAATGGAGTCACATATAAATATGTGTGAGAGTCAAGCTCCTGTAAACAGCATCTTAGTAAAATGAGACACTCACAAACAATTAAATTATATGCTTAGGGATCCACAGTCAAACTTTTTTCCATATTGGAAATATACGGGGATCCTTCCAACTTAGCCGGTGGTTGCTGTATCAGACGCCTCAAGGCCAACTCGACTTGTGATGGTCCTTCGACGTGCATCTGATGATCAATCTTTTATTCCCCAGCTTAAAGGGATACACGAATTCCCTGGTCCGGATGCGGTCATTGGCTCATCTTTGATGCCAGGTACTTAAATGGAAACCGGAGATATCTCCGTCCCAGCCAGAGATAATGACTGTCATCGTTACTGCCCAAAATAAGAAGAAAAAACTACTCCGTTGGGTTCACTGTCGAGTGTGACCAGTGAGAAAAATCTCTAGCGCTATAGGTGTTATAAGGAGCTTGCTGGTCCAGGGTAGGATCACCCTTTGTAAACGGCCTGGTACGTTTAAGTTGAAGCTGTCACCACTTAGTTAATGCTGGTCCCCTGCATGCTTCCTGGAGCTATGAGTCTTGGAGAAGAAAGTTTTGAACTGCTAACCTTTTAACTATGCAACCTGTTGCAAACCTGAAATCCCTTCCATGGGTCAAACAAAAGCCCGGGAAATTAACTCTTACCTTTGGGTGCCTCCGACCCATCCCCACTGGACATCAACAGCGTGCCTACACTTTCCCGATGTTAAGAGTAACAGGTCAGCAGTATGTTCTTTATAGCAGGTTGATAAATTCTGCCGTTTCTGCCGGAGACTCAAACATGCGAACTTGGTCTTTATGCCAGATCTTTAGCTTGGCCGGAAATTGTAAGACAAATTTGATTTGCTTCTGATATAGAGTGGAGCATATGTGGCTGATGCCCTTCCTGGCCTCTGATACCTGGATCAAGTAGTCTTGAAATAATCATATTTGATGTGATTGTTTCTTTCTGGATGCTTGCCATACTTTCAGTTTGTGTTGGTAATTCAGAAATCTGGCAATCACAAGCCTAGGTCTTTCCGTGTTTCCTCTGCGGCCTCCTAACCGATGTGCCCGCTCTATAGTCAGGCAGCCTTTTAGTTCAGTTAAGCCTAGTGCTTCGGGGATCCAGGCTTCCAGCAGCTGCCCCATCTCACTATCCTCTATTTCCTCCGGGAACCCCAGAAAGCAGAGTTTACTGCGACAGTCCCGGTTTTCATGTTTGTCTATTTTATCACGCAGCTCTCCCAGTGCTTTTTCTTGGGCTGCCATTTTTGTATTACACACAGCTGATTCGTCTTCTAGGGCTCCTATGTGCCCTTCTGCCTGGTCAATTCTGGGGTTCAGTTCTGCCAGGACGGATTTTACTTCTGTGATTTGCGAGGCGATACCGGCAAGTTTTTCACCTAACGCGGCATATATGACATCTTTAATGTCTGCTAAGGTAGCCGGGGCAGATCCAGCCACCATCTTGGGATCGGGGTCGCATGGTTTCTCCTCCTCTCGTTTTCCACCTTTCGCCGACATTACCGGGGAGGCTTTTTGCATGTAAAATTCAATGGACATATGCTCCTAACATAGGTGTGAAGATTGAGGTAAGTTCCCCACTCTATAAGATGGATTACTGGTGATAATCGGAGCTGAGCTTCAGAGCTCAGACACTTCCTGCCTGCCTAGCTCATCATATCACGTGACTCCAGATCTGCATCTTTTCCAAATTGGATTTGCCAGGAGCCTACAACCATATTCAAACCGGGGCCTGCAAAGTTTAGAAGACCACCTTCTTAACTCACTACAGAAAATTTTCAAATGCTTATCAATGACATCTTCTTTGCTGAGCTGAATCCTTATATTGTGTTCTATCTGAATGATATCAGTACTTCATGACCAGCTTCTGACTTTAGAATGGAAGCAGCTGCAGGAGAAAGGGTGCCATGCAAAAGCAGAGAAATGCTTATTTGATTTAAAATCTGTTGAATTCATGTGCTACACACTATGGGATGAATTTTCAAATTACGCGTGCACAAAATTAGCTTATTTGTGTGTAAGCATCTACTCGCATACATGCTATTTTATAAACCTTAAACATATGTGTGTATTTATGCTTTCATGTGCAAGGCCAACATTTATACATGTAAATAGCTATTTGAAAAGATACTCATGTAGATTTGCCAACTTGCTTAAATTTACACCTGTTAATTATCTTGCACAAGTGATATTAAATGTGTTTATTGTGCATTATTGGCTGGTTGAGAGATCTGGATGAACTGGGGGCAGTTCAGGCTGAAGAACCAGAAGGATCTCGATGACCTGGAGAAGGAATGGACAAACTGATGGAGTAAGTGTTAAAACTGGTAATTTCTCTTATGTTCACGTTTTAAAATATACCGCTTTATGCACGTAAATCCTGATTTTCATGAGTTAAATCCCGCTTTATTTTCAAGTATAAAATGTACGAATATGATTTTTAAAAGACTTTATGTAGGAAAAGTACATTTATTCAGTGCACTGAAATGCTCGCTATGTATGTATTGCACGTATTCACACGTAAATATACATACGTGTATATGTTGCGGGGTAAAAGTACACATTTTATAATACTTGCATATGTGATATGTGTGATATTTCATATTTCCTGTGCCAAGCACATTGTTTATCTAAGCATCTGTTAAATAATTAAATCTCTCAGTGATTAGAGAAAGGACAAGATAATGCCTGCCTGCTATGTGTACATGAGAGGAGACAGACTTTAGGCTTCAGAAAGGCTCAGAAGTACTTGGCAAATACTATGGTAAAACTACGTGCAACAAAACATATGTACATATGCCACAATGCTGTTATGGATCTGTTGCTGAAGACTCCTAATGTGGGAGGAGTTAGCAATCTTGTTATGGATCTGTTGCTGAAGACTCCTGATTTGGGAAGAGTTAGCAATCTTGTTAGGATCTGCTATGCTGATGGGAGGAGCAAGCAGATAGTGATTAGTGATGACTCCTAAGGAAGGAGGAGTTAGCGATCTTGTTAGACTTTACTCCTCAAGATGGGAGGAGCTAATAATCTTGATGAGGATCTGCTCGAGATATAGCAATCTTGTTAGAGACTCCGTGAGGAGATATCAATCTTGTTAGGAACGGATCGCAGGAGTTAACAATCTTGTTATGAGCTAACTCCTGTAGAGGGAGGAGTTAGCAATCTGTAATGCTTCCACTCCCGTGGTAGGTGGAGTTAGGAATCTGTACCAGCGGAGTACATAGAAAGGGCACTCTGCGGTAGAGAAATGTAGATAGGTGGATCCCTGGGCCGATGGCAGATGACAGCGCCCCCAGGAGGATATCCTGAGAGGGACCACCGGCTAGACTTGGGTATGGAGACAAACACAGATAATTCTTTTATTAGACAGGTAGTAGAACCACCAGAGGTGGCAGTAGTGAGATGATATGCCCAGCAGGGCTGAAGTCCCTCAGGTACTGGAATGGTGATCCCAGGGTTGCTGAGCTGTATAGATAGTGAGTAGACAGGGTATGCTGTATACATAGCCAGAACTGGATGACAAAACTCACATAAGGTCTTAAGAAGCTCAGTAGCTGGAAATGGTTAGGCCCTCGAGGAGCGAGTACCTGGTTCCAGGGAAAGTTCTGAGAGAGTGATGGTAACTCACAATTGTCTGCACCTGCGATAGCTTCCAGACAGTAGAGAATCTTCAGAGTGTACAGGAACTTGGGCCCTCGAGGAGCGAGTACCGGTTCCTATTTGTAATCTGAAATAGTAACTCACAAATGTCTGTATCTGCGATAGCTTCCAGGCAGTGGAGAATCTTCATCTGCGATAGCTTCCAGACAGTAGAGAATCTTCAGAGTGTACAGGAACATGGGCCCTTGAGGAGTGAATACCGGTTCCTATTATAATCTGAAATAGAGAAAAGAGAGCAAGGCCCTCGAGGAGCGGGTACCTCTGGTAAGTCCGAGGAGGCAGAGTAGCTTGGAGAAATCTCCCCCTTGCTAACTCGATTTGTTAGCGAATACTGAGACCTTTTAATTTGGAAGTGGATGACGTCAATTCAGGCGGACGCCCCCGAGGATTGCACCCTTGCCGGTACATACATCGGAGCGTGCGCACCCTACGTCATCGGGAACATGGCGGATCCGCAGCATCGTGCTGATCCGGGGACGCTGGAGGAAGAAAGCAAGGAGACGCCATGGCAGCTAACCGTCCATCAGGCCCGGAGGGAGTCGCCACAGAGGTAACGAGGGCGGAGTGAGGGCGTCGAGCAGCGACGGACGGAACAAATGCACTGTTTGAAAGTTTTTATTCATCTTCAAAGGGGGGTGCGAATAGATCTATGAAAGGTACAGTCAGTCCAGCACTGGGCAACCCTGAAGAGTATCTGCAATATCCAAAGTTTTATTGGATTAAGTAAATTCTACCGTAGATTTATGTAAGACTAAAATCATGGCCCCTTTGATGTCTTTTGGAAAAAAAAACAGCCCTGTTTCAGTGTGTTTGTCTTCCAGAAGTTTCATCTACCAAACAGAATTATCCTGGATCATGAGCTCCTTCCCATAAAAGCAGCTTTTCAGGAGTGAAGCCATTTTTTAGACTGAGTCTGTATCTTTTTCCATGTGTTAACTGACCATTAACCATTTTAGACAGGCATGCTCTGCTTATTTTTGCAGTATGTTAAGGTTTTGTGATCATCCTGCTATTAGTTTTATGTTATGTTTTTAAAGTTTTATGAAGGTTTTTTTGTACAGACCTTGAACTGTGGATATGAGCAGATAGCTCAAATAAATAAACATTGCATCCTATAGTCAGCCAAAATCTTGATGTAACACACCACAGTAATGGCAAACTCTTAGAGCTCTGGCATGGTTGGCACAGCACAGCAAGGGAGCCCGCTAGGCCCACACCGCAGCTGGCGGACATGCCTTGCAGCGGGACAAGCTGGAGCTTCACCTATACCAGCTGCCTCCCCATAGGTTGAGGCCCTTGGGTTCTTTCAGACGGCAGGACTTAGGTGGACCCCTAGGGTAATCCAGAGAACAAAAGTCCAAGGCCAGGCATAGGTCATGGCAGGCAGCAGACAGTGAATACCGGAAGACAAGGCAGAGGTTGGGGCAGGCAGCAGAAAAGGCAAGATCAGGTCCAAGGCAGAATGTCAGATCTAGGCAGCAATCGCAGAGTGCTCAAGGTACAGGCAAAGGTCAGAATCCAGAGAAGCAAGTCAAGGGAAGACAAGATGAAGACCAGGACAATGACAAGATAACTTCTAGGGCAAGGCAGGGCAAAGCGGGAAAGACGAGGCTCAGGAGCAAGACAGGAACATAGAGAAACAGGAACACAAGAATGCAGAAAAAATGGAAACACACAGTGAAGACCAAGCCCCTTCAAGAGACCTATGGCTGAGGTGTCTTCTGCCCCTCAGGAGGGATTTTAAATAGTGAGGAGGTAATGATATCATCAAAGGGCATGGCAAAAGCTTTCCTGCTGTGGGCCCTTTAAAAGTATGGAGTCCAGGCACATACGCGTCTAAAGAGGCCATGGGCTGGACTCTCTGCTGTGCCATTCAGCTGGTGGCATGGAGGTCATGAAGGACCTCAGGGTGAGTTTGGGTGAGTGTAGTGGCTCACAGGGCCATCCTGCGAGCCACCAAATGTAACACTTGATCTTTTGGCAAATGTGCTGAGCTTTGTTTTTCTCATGACTTGACTTCCAGATCAACTAATGCCCTGGAACTCAAAATGAGAAGGCTGATACATTTTCTCCAAAAGGAGAGAACTACCTGGCAGCCTCTGCAAGACAGGAAGCTCTCCCTATTAGCATCATTGACTCCAACCAGTTTGTTGGGGATACATGTAATTCCAACATGCTCACCCTGATTTATGCTACTGGTAGCCAGGTCTCTCAGTCCAAACTGATCTGAAGGAGTATCCCTTCCTGTCCAGTTCATCACATTACATGAATGAGCTCTCTATTTCCAGCAATGCTTGTATGTGCTCTTCAGGCCTACTCAGCTGGAAGCTCTCTGTTTCTGCCATGATTCCCATTTATCCAGGTACCTAAGTCAAGCCAAGACTCTCACTCTTTTGAGGAAACCTTTGTTGACCCAAACTAACCTCAGATATAACCTAGTATGTGCCTGAACCAAGGTCCCCTGAGTGAAAACAGTGGGCCTACTCCAAGTTGCAGAAACTCCTTCTAGACCCTAGACAGTCATCAGATTGGACTTTATTACCAAGTTACCCTTGTCTCAGATAAAGATTATGATCATGGTAGTTGGTCTAATTGCAATGATTACTTACAAAAATTAACTTATGAAGATACTTCATAAATGAAAATGTTATTGCCGTTTCAGGTTTGCCCACAGAAGAAGAATAGATGAGACCCCTTTACACTATTCAGGCTGCAGGGACACAGTTCTCACAATTCTGGAGATCCATGTATCAACTAATGGAGACCAACTAATTGACTGTCCATTATCTCCTTTATTGGAGATAATGGACAGTCAATTAGTTGGAGACCAACTAATTGACTGTCCATTATCTCCATTATTGACTGTATCAACTAATTGACTGTCCATTATCTCCTGACAGATGAACAGATAGAACAAGTGACCCAGGTACTGGAACAGTACCTTTGCTGTTTCCTGAGCTATGAGGACAACTAGATTGAACTATTTCTGTATGTAGAGTTTGCATATAAGAATGCAGAAAGCTCTTTGGCCCGATAGTCTTCATTCTATGCTACCTATAAGTTCCACTCCCAGTATATCCTTTCCTTACCTCTGGAGTCCCTGACTCCAGAAGTTATCAGCATGATCCAGGAGTTGTTCCAACACCAACATAAAGGTCCAACGAGAAACACAAATTTTATAAGGTTAAGGCAGCATCAAAACTTTTCTTTGGATCTGAAATTTGAATAATGTAGAATAAAGATGTTAGCAGATTTCAGGCAACAAAAGTGACATTTTTTAAGATCAGTTAAAGGAAGTAAACATGATATGGAAAGGAATGGAAATATAAGTGTAATCCTTTTTTGGGGGAATAGTGCTGATCCCAAAGGCCCATAAAAGAATTTCTTTCCATGGGCTGGCTCTTCTGTTTATTCCCCAACTCTTCTTTCTCCCAGGATGGGATTCTTTCTGTGGGGTTGAAGGATAACCTTTGTGGCCTGGGCAATGGAAACCTTGTATGTGTACATGTGTTACCCTTGCTCTTCAGCACAGGTACCTGGACAAAACAGGCAGGACTCAATGGATGGGATTCAAAATAATATTTATTGATACTGAGTGTAGAAAAATCAATAAAGTGAATAAATAAAATGTCCAAATACATCCAGATTCCTTGTCTTTCATGTAGTTCAAATTTAAATGATGCATTCCTCTTTGGAAATGTCCTTTTTTACTGAAACTTGTAATCCATCCATCATTGGTGTGGAATGAATATCTGTCCGAAGGGGCTGAGGTATCTTAATCGGGACAGCTGTCCCTTTTCCCAACAGTACCTGATTCCAGAGGGGCACTCCCGATCTTCACCTGCCTGTGTCCCGTGTCCCAGGGTGGAAACTCTTGTTGGAGGTCTCCCGATGGTCTTCTTCCCCAAACTCTGAAAACTAGCTTTCTCACTGGGCAAAGAAGTGGGGGCAACAAAAACACCTTCCTTCCCCCACAATAGAAAAAAACCCAAAATGGGCTTTCATTGGCTGGGCACTACAACCTCCTGGATGGGTCAAAGGGGTATCAAGATCCTTCCTGCATCTCTGGAGATGGGGATACAGCCTCCCAGAAGGTGCAGGTCAAACCAGCCAAAATCTTCACTTTCAGTCTCTCTCTTTCCCCCCAGCCCCTCACCAAGGACTGGCAGGTCAGAGTCTCTCCCTTCTTTTGCTAAGCTGAGGGCCTAACTCATGAGCACACTGAAACACGTCCTCTCTTCTTGAAATCAAAACTACACTGCCTCCTAGTCACATGGTCTAACCCCACCTTGAGCCTAACAGACTGCTTATTCCTACAAGCCTCTGGGGAGAAGTATTGAATCATAGCCTGCAATGCAGATGGACTAAAATTAAAGGCTGGGGACTAGGGCCACTTGCTGGGGACCTCATAGTCTTTACGTAAGAAAAGAACTCAACATTTAGTTCATGAATGAGAAACTCTAATGTTATAGATGGAAACAACGTATATAAAGAATGGATCATGGAAGAGTCCTGAAAGAAGCTTTTCAGTATTGCCCTACAGGAAAAAGATATCCAGGCAGATTTACAGAAAGATAGACCAACAGTGATCTATAATGAAGATGGAACAGGCACGGTTGCCTAATTCATGCTGGATAATGATTAGAATAATAAGGGCACAATGGAAACCAGTGACATTTTGAATATAAAGTGAGCAACTGACAATTATAATGCTTTGTATGCAGAAAACCTTTAATCTATTTTAAATACAACTAAGCTTTTAACCTTGCACTAATGCTGTGGCTTTTTGTCATCTGCTAGCCGATATAACTATTTTACTTCACCATGTAGATTTGAGGTGTCCCACAAAAGTAGTGGACAAAGCCAAACTTTCAGATTTTTGGATTTCTAACAGTTTAGTGAGAAATGAAATCTACTTTATTACATAGTCCAGCACTCCAGTGGTGCAGGGTAAAGACTAGTATTGTGCATGCAAGGATGGCTATCCTTTATTATACAGCATATAGATTGATTTGATAACCTCAAGGCAATCTTGAAGGGTAGTCTTCTTAATAAAAGACATCAATACAGACTAAGATTTGGCATAATGCCCCATCCAGGAATAGGAGGAAACAGGGGTGGATTGGCCTATCGGGGCTTTGGGCATGCCCCAGTGGGCCGATTGGGTCAGTCACATGCTGGTCACAGTGGCCTCATGCCTGTGAAGATGCTGTAACCAACACAAGACCCCGCAGCATCTATTAAATAAAGCAGGAGCCTCCTCCATAGTTCTCTGCTCACTATTACTGTTTTATTTTCCCCGCGGAAGCACCCTCCTTTCTCAGATTCTCCACCCACCACATTTAGTCTCTCCAACTGCTCTCTGGGCCTGTACCTCTCTTGGACTCCCTCTTACCATGTTCACTGTCCATGGCGGCAACTGCAGCTTCCTAGGCCCGCTCTTCTCTCAGGCTTTCTGACAATGTTTAGTCTCCACGGCAACGGCAACAGTTCCCTTGGCCTGTTTCTACTGCTTGCTGAGCCCTTCCCCTTCAGCTCGATGGCATGAAATACTCCTGCAGCTGCTGCCTCCCCTCATATCTGTGCTGTTTGCCTGGGCGGGAGGCAGCAAATAGACCTCTGATCCCTGCCTCAAGGCCTCCCATTGTTCTATGTTGCTGGCCTCTCAGTCATTCTTGGGCTGGAGCAAAAATAAAAGGAAGGAGAAAAATAAAAAAACAGTATCAGGGCCTTGCATCCCTCTCTTTACCTCCTCCCAGAGCACAAACGGTCAGCCCCTTCAGACTCTATTCTCCTGGGGCCCTATAGGGAACCCACCAAATGTCTAATGTAAGTAAAAACACTTTTTTAACTTATGTGAGTGAGCCAATTAGCATTTGTATGTTAGCTAGCGTTCTTGTGTAAATGAGAATGTGATTGTGGGGTATCAGCAAGTGTACATGTTTGAGTGAGAGTGTGATTGTGGTTTGTCAGCATGCATATGTGAGTGTGCATGTCAGCGAGCGTGTGTGAGAGTATGCGTGTGTCAGTGAGCATGCATGCTTGTGTATATATGAAATAAAGAGGAGAAAATGTGTGCATCCTCCACTCCTGACTATTCTACAACAATCTCAGGGTTCCTGGCATCAAACTTTTCCAAGTATAGAGAGTGGGGGAATGTTTAATCCTTATTAATTTTAATTGTTGGTTGTTATTTGCTATGCTTGCGGTTTTTTGAAATATTTTATTGGTGTTTGAAAGCTTTTAAAATTTTGTATATGTTGTTAATTACTAGATATTCTATTCATCAGCTCTTTTGAAATATTTATTCTTTTTGTTAGTGTGGTTTTACCATAATGATTGATGTCTTATCTTTCTTGATTTTATTGTTTGATTATGAGGAATAATGGCATTGCTGTTTTTTCCATTGTTGCACTGCATACAGAGTCTGGCTTCTTGAGGTATCCAGTTCAGTTTTTATCTGCACATTTCTATTTATACTTTATGATCTCTTATCCTGTATTTGGTGATGGTCTGTGTAAGGGATATTTTTACCTCAGAAGATTATATTTTAAATGTCCTATTACATGTAAAATCTGTTAAAATAAATGCATAATGTTTAATTGTGTGTGTAAGAGTGAGACCCAGATGGGGGGTGCAAAGCTATAAGGTTCTCCTAGGGTGCCTAATATCTTTGCACTGGCCTTGGCTGCACTGGCTCTGTGGGAAAGCAGGATTCTATCTGGAGCTTTACTGCTTTGGACCAATGACTCTCTCCAGTCTCAGCTGCAGCAGTGATGCATACAATCTCAACCAGGGCTTTTTTTTTTTAAGCCTCAGAGAAAACCGATAGCACAGAGCACTTCTTGTTGCCCCTCCCTACAGTAGATAGGCAGAGCTGGAGAACCATAAAAGCAGCAGAATCTGTGTAACAGACAGTCAATGGGAATGCACTAGAGTTGGGGGCAAGAGGGGCTGGAGAAGTGGAGGCAATCTACAGTTATAGAAAGGGAGGGAGGGAGCCAGGAAGAAGTGCCTGTACAGGGTTAGTGAGACTTTTGTCTGAGGTGGCTGGGCTGAACTCTGAGAGGGGCAGCAGGCTGTGGAACCAGTGAGTCTCCTGGAAAGTGGGAATGGGAAAAGGAGGGACCTCTTGCATGCTTGGGAAGGACTTGTAGTAAGCAAGAACTTTATTTAATGATGCGGCAGTGCTCAGGTGGAGGGCACTCACTGAGTAAGCATATGAGCAGCAGCAAAACAACAGAATGTGTGTGTGTGTGTGTGTGTGTGCGCGTGCGCGCATCTGAGATAGTTTGTGTCTGTGTCTGAGCCACTGGCTGGCAGTGTGATTGCCTCATTATTTGGTAGGTGGTTCAAGAGCTGATTGGTTGGCAAGAGACTTTAATACTAGGCCAGGAATTCAGGATATTTATATATCTGAGAGATTTATCCAAACTTGGGGGTTGGGAGCAAACAGTTGAATGGATGGAAGGGGGACTGCAGTTCAGTTGGCTTATTCCTAGTATAGGGTGTGGTCTACTTAGTCATCTAGGTAAAATGGAAATCTATTTTGAAGATATTTTGGCCCAATTTTGCCAGGCTCTAGATCACATGATGTTCTTCTTAAGGGTCAGCTTGGCTTGCTTTTGAGAGCTGTCAAAGCACGCACTGCAGGGAAAGTGCACAGGAGAGTTAGACAGATACCCCATGGGCTAAGTTTGAAAAAATCCCCCAGTCTGATATTTTCCTGCCTCTGGGAGGAAACTTGTGTGGGATTTCAAACATGAAAGGAGATTGGAATTTTCCTTGCATGGATGCCAATATTTGTTCAATTAAAATAAGTGAGAATAGAAGACTGGCATCCGTGTTTATTGGCAGGCCCTAAGGTAAACATGGGTGGTGCTTCCATTAGGCAAACTAGGAAATCGCTTAGAACACCAAGATTTTTGGGGCGGAAAACTCCTGCCAGTGTGAGGTCCATGGGGGTGCTGTGCCAGAGCCAAAACTGCCAAAGATGGGAACACTGTACTGGAGCCACTGCCACTGGAACTGCTGCCAAGAGTTACTGCAAACTGGGGATGAATGACCGAAGATTCATCTGGGTTGCTAAATATGCTTAAACCGGCCCTGAATGTAAAAGCATTCCATATAATTGGTTTCTCATTATATAATCTAATAGAAAAATAAGAATAGTACTATTTCATTGCTTACTTAACCTGTCAACTGATTTACTGTAAACCTACACTACTTGCCAGTATAACTGTGCTTGCAGAAAATCAGTTTAGATGATTGATGGAATTCAGATTTTATTGTACATGCCATTTCAGCCAGACTAGAAGTTTTTGGATGTCTTCTACAGCAATCCATTTTTCCTTCCTTCCCATCCATTTCCCCTGCATGTTATGCCTAGTCAGACCAATTTAACACTGCTCCCCCCCCCAAAAAAAAACAAAACCCAAAAAAACTCCACCCTGAGTTGAAAGTGCCCCTCTTACAGTGGGAGATATATAGAGGGTCACATTCTTTCTCTCTTCCCACCCCCACCCCCAATCCTGGCCCAAAATCTCCCGACTTGCTCCTCGTCAGGACCAGCAGTAAAGTTCCGCAGGTAACATGGCGTGCGTCGTCATGCAAAATTCGGGGGTTATGCACGTAAGTCTTGATCACACTCCAGAATGCCCATGTCCTGCCCCCTTTCTGCCTCCTTATTCTTGTGTGCGCGTACTTCCCGGCTTCTTAAATTTTGCGTTGCTTACATGCGGCCCATGTATGGAGCTGTTTTTGCACAAGTAACACTTTTAAAATAGAGTACCTGTTAGTGTTTTGGTAGATGATTCTGCCAGAGGGATACAGAGTCTCCTATAGGAAAAGTGAAGGGTTTTATGCTTCTGTGAAGAGGGAGAAGCACTAGATACTTTTCAGATTTTTACTAGGAGACAGAGATGGATTTGGGATTTTGCTTTCCTAGGCACTGTTGGTGTTGTAGACCCTTTTCCATTCACAGGCAAGAGGAACAGAGCAGAAAGTCTAAAGCACAGCTTTATTTGCTCTTCTCTGTCTGCTCCAGGCTCACCTCTTCTCATATCTCTGAATGACACGAGATGGGCTGGACTAGGAAGCAGAGCAGGTTTTTTGGGGGGTTTTTTTGCTCCCTGCTGAGCGCTCTAGCCTCACCCCTGTCCTTCTGTTCCCTGCACAGAACAGGAGGAGAGGAGCTAGAATAGAAAGTAGATCAGTTTTTTTTTTCTCTGTTCCCGCTAGTCTCACCCCCTCCCCTTCTGTTCTCTGCTGTGAGAAGAGTGAGGAAAGGGCAGGAAGCAGAAGGCCATTTTCTGCTGAGTGAGATTCAGCACAATTGTGAGGCAGCAAATCTTCACCTGCCCTGCTGCCCCAAGATTATTGCCACCCTAGGCACAGACCTAGAGTGCCTATTGGCAAATCCAGGATTGCTAGAACAGCAGAGGACTACTGCTACAGTGGATTGAAAGGACAGAAAATTCACTTGTGGTATGAGATCCTTGAAATACCAGGATCATCAGGATATGAGATTTCTGGATGACTACCAGCTTCGAACCAAAATTCCTGAGCTGCCCATGGTCATGATGTGCTTAGAAAGAAGTGAGAATCTGACAGTAATATATGGGTGGACAGGTAATAATGCAGTAGGTGATTTAATAAATTGGATTGGGATTACATTTTATTTATTTATGTATTTATTTATTTATTTATTTATTGGATTTTTTTTATTTGCTTTTCTGTAAAAACAAACAAAAATATATCCCCAAAGTGGACTTTAAATGGCGATTATGCACTGTAGACAAGACTTTTTCTTACTTGTCTTGAATCCATGTTGACACAAAAAATTGAAATTCTGAACCTATTCTGCTTTCACAAAAGTGCAGTGAGAAAGGATTGAACTGTAATGATAAAAAAGCCCTAAAAAACCCTTCCTTTTCAAAAAAGCTTTCTCAAGCTTAAATGATAAGAGTCTATTCCCAACAGCTTTTCTCGAATGTATGAATTTCCCTCCAGACGTTTTAGTTCTATCCTCTCTCCCCTTGATGATCATGTATTATCGTAATGACTGATGCTATTCCTCGATGATATATGTAATGTCTGTTTCCCTTTTTATTTCTGTTTATGTATGCTATTATTGTTCCTTGCTCTGAATGGAGGAAGGGCGGGTAATAAATGTCTTTAAATAAATAAATAAATATACCAACCAAACTCACCTAGAGCCACAAAGTTACAATGTTTTTTCACAGAGCGGCTTCCACTGTCATGGAGGGGGGGACCACTGCTCTATGGTGTGTTGTTTTTGTCTCGCTGCAAAACACCATGGGACAAAACAATGTGTCTAGTGGCCCTCAAGGGATCGCCATTGCCTTAAAGGTTCGACCACTTATGTAAACCGCTAAATGTAGCGACAGTTACTGTTCCTTGTAAACCGGGGTGATATGTATATTATACAGGAACCTCCGGTATATAAATTATTTAAATAAATAAAAAATAACTTAAATGAAAATGTTCCTAGCAAAAGAAGAAGTTGAGTGGGGGTCATAGCTAATCCCTGGCTCAACACGGGTCTGCCACTCGAGGCGGCCCTGACACCCCAAAATGTTAAAAATATTTAACTTCATAACTGGCGATGGACCTCCCAAATCCTGTAATCAATAAAGAGTGCCCCTAACACTGTCCTCAGTAAAGAGTACCCCCACTCCCACTTTCCACTTAAAGCCTGACGCTGGCCTCTGAAACCCAACAGTGAATCAAAAATGTTGGCGGTATAGTGCCCCCTCCTTCGCTCCATCCCACAAATGTATTTAAAAAATCATTGGATTTTCAGAGGAACCCCCCCCAACTCCTGATCCCACTCTCACACCCCAAAAATTCCAAACTTTGATGCTGATCCCGAAACATGTAGCCTAGATCCGATATCCAGATTTTTCCCCAGTCACATGACTGGAGCAAGGTCAGATTGGAGCCATTTTGAAAAAATGGCACTGATCAGGCCTGGTGCTAGGGGAATCCTTGGGCCCTAATGAGGGATCAGCATTGAATTTTGGAAGTTTGGGAGTGCTGGAGAGGAATCAGGGGTGGCTGGGTGTCCCACTGAACATCTAATGCTTTTTAAATACATTTGACAGATGGGGGAAGGATCGGGGGCACTATACCCCCCAATGTTTTTGATTCACTATTGGGGAGGGAGAGGGCTAATGACAGGCTTTTAAGTCATTGGAAGGGGGTGGAGTACTCTTTATTGAGGATAGGGTTGGGGGATACTCTTTATTAATTACAGGGTTTGGGGGGTGTCCTCACCCTGCATGAAGTTAAATCTTTTTTAACACTTTGGAGTGTCTAGGCCACCTCGAATGGTGACCCTGGGTTGAAACAGCGTCATCTTTGACCTTGACTCAATTTCTTGTTTTGCCGGGCACCTTTTTAAAAATTTTGTATGGCCCTTTAAATGTAATTCAGAAGCCTTGGGACCCATGTTAGGGTCATGGGGCTCCTACGTTACATTTAACTTAACCCAGGGAGGTGTTATTCATCTATCACGGCTGACCACTTTCTCAGTCGGCCACAATAAATAATTTATATAAAATTGCCTGGTAATGGCCTACTTTGTATGTATTTGCATTATTTATGCATGCAAATCACATGCAAAGCAGCTCATTGTAATAGGGGAGGGAATCTGGGCAAGGCCATGCAAAATATCACATGGCCCTGCATAGGAGGCTTGTAAATAAAATGAAAAGCTTGGGAGCAAGCGCCAAGGTTGTGGCATGGATTACAAACTGGCTGATGGTTAGAAGACAGCATATAATGGTAAATTGAACCTACTCTTAAGAGAGAATAGTATTAAGTGGAATGTCACAGGAATCAATGTTGGGACTGATTCTGTCATTATCTCTGTGAGCGACATTATGGAAGGGATAGAAGGTAATATTTGTCTGTTTGCAGATGGTACTAAGATCTGCAACAGAATGGACACACTGGAAGGAATAGAGAGAAATGTGATTTAAGAAAGTTTGAACAGTGGTCGAAGACATGGCAGCTGGGATTCAATGCCAAGAATTGCAGTCATGCATCTTGGATGTAATAATCTAAAAGAAGTGTATGTGAAGGGGGCTGAAAGACTAAAGTGCACGGACCAAGAGAGGGACCTTGAGGTGATAGTGTCTGGCGAACTGAATGTGGCGAAGTAATGTGGCGAGGCAATAACTAAAGCCAGAAGAATGATAGCTAAATAGAGAAGAATAACCAGTAAAAAAAAGTGGGTGATAATCCCCTTATCCAGGACCTTGGTGAGGCCTCACCTGGAAGTACTATGCTTAGTTCTGGAGACCGTATCTCATAAAGGATCGAGACAGGATGGAGGCATTCCAGAGAAGGATGTTTAAATTGGTGTGGGGTCTCCATTGAATGACTTATGAGGAGAAGCTGAATATGTATACACTGAAAGACAGGAAGTGCAGGGGAGATATGATACAGACCTTCAGATACATGAAAGGTTTTAATGATGTATGAACTTTGAACCTTTTCCGTTGGAAAGGAAACAATAGAACTGTGGTCACGAAATGAAACTTCAGGGGGGATGACTCAGAACCAACATTAGGAAATATTTCTTCACAGAGGGGGTGGTGGATGCCTGGAATGCCCTTCTGGAGGAGGTGATGAAGACAAAAACAATCAAAGAATTCAAAGGGGCGTGGGATAAACACTGTGGATTCCCAAAGGCTAGAGGATTGAAATGAAGATAAGGGTCTATGGGGGTAACTTGCTCGGTATGACAGTTACTACCCTTAGCAGAAGCACGGGGATTACTGCCCTCAAAACAATAAGCCTTGATACTTTTGATGCAACTGCAACATCACTCTCTGCTTTGACAGTGGGGGGGGGGGGGGGGGGAATTGGATTCAGATGGCAACAACACGGGCCCCGACTTTTACGATCTGAGGTAATGATATGCAGACATGAGGGAAAAAGCACAAGATTGCTTCTACGGCCAAGTCCAAAAGCAAAACAAGTCAAGCAGCATTGTCTGAATTTTGAAGAAGTTTCCTCACCCAATAAAAATGTACATAGTAGTCATTTTTTATGGGTTTGACATTTGCTTGTTTTTTAATTGTAAATATTACTACCTTTATCATAAGGGTAGCAATATATGCTGTTTAACATGTGTTAGAGCCCTACCGTGCCTTGATGCATCTCCAGGTCTGTTGGTATGGACTGGTAAAAACTGTTATCCTGTTGTAGATACTCGTCTACCTCCAAGAAAAGCATATTCTTTGGGAACAACAAGCAAGTGTATGGATATTTGAGAGAAATTGGGGCTTGAAGTATATTTGTTTTCTCCATTGGAGGGATCATCCTTTACCTCAATGAACAACCCCCCCCCCCTGTTCCCATCTCATACCAAAGAAGGAGCCAAGGCTATGCTTAGATTACCCAGCCCTATGTTTAGTGATTAAAGATAAGGGCAGTTGTGCTTTCTGTCCAGCTACTGTTCCATCAACATCTGACAACTACTTTTTCCAAAATATCCTTATCTTGTACAGTTTGGGACCCCTATTTTTGTGATGCTGATTGACATTTGCATGAGGTGCATAGTAAAATTTTGCATGCCTCAGATGATCAACTTCTAAATGTAAGATGTGATATAATTCTAACCAATCTGACCTATAGATTTATTTATTTATTTTTATTTAAAATCTTTTCTATACCATCGTTCAGTATACTACCGTCACAACGGTTTACTTAGAGGCACATATAGTAAATTGTACATGTATATGTTCCTATTATAAGTAGAGGGGGTGCCTTGTAGTCTCGGTAACATAGTGGCTAGATATGGTACACATGCCTGGCGTGCAATTCTCTGTGAGGAAAACTTCTCAACCAAGAAAACAATGGCTAAAAAAAAAGTGTTCACCGACTTATTTTAAACTAGGAGAGAATATGCAGGAAAGAACCAGACCTGAGTCACTTTCAACTGACCCTGAGATGAGCTGAGATGAAAAAACAGTTACTGAGTGCCATCAAGTGGCTAAAATGAAAAACAGAACTGAATAGCTATTTACTGATTTCTATAATTTTCTCCCTGTTTAGTTTTCTTTTTAGGAAGCTGGTGGAAGAATATTAGTAGAATGAATGTAGTGGAGAAAATTGTAACAGTGCAAACAACAATTATGTGAAACAAAAAGGGTATCTAGCATGAAGAACATTATTGCTAAGTAGCATTGCATAGCTCACATATTCTGTATACATTATTGTATAGTTTTAGATTTTAATAAGAAACATTATTTTAAATACATCGAAATACTGAATAAGTGATTATCAATTTAAGATGAATAACTGGATTTACTGGCACATTGGTGTATTTTGAGGGGATTTGTTTGTGATGGCAAATGAATAAGGGCAGGCTGATGTACAATGTCCATTGGGTAAAGTATAGGGATGCTATACTAAACACTGCTCTCACTGGTGCAGTTGCTAACCAACTTAAAGAAATAGAATACAAAAGAGGAAAAATATCATTGGCCATTATGAAAATAAAATATTCTAATAAACTGAAGAAAATGTGAAACTCTTTTTATGCCATAAACCCTAAACTGCTGTTTAAAAATCTATGAAATTATTCATACAATCACACAAAAAAGATGAAAAGCAGGTCTTCCACAGAATGGCCTGCAGGAAGCTTTGAGCTGGGGTGTGCTTGGAAAGCAGAATAACACTTGCACTAAAAAAAGGTTTGAAAGTCTGTGCAATGTAGTTCTTTCAACATCTGAGAACAATTACAAAGAAACGATAGCCTGAATTTTAAGCATGGCACATATACTGTATTTTTCTTTTTGAGACAGATCATCTTTATACTTGAAACACTGCTACACACAGTACTTGTGGATTATAATTTACATGTTTGTTTCATTGTGATGTTAGTGCAAGTAGTTTTTCTATCTTAACTACTGGGGGTCAGTCATCACAGTGTGTTAGGACCCAAACACATGTTAAATGGGGTCCAACGCGCATTGCACATGCGTTAAATAGCGCAATGCAAGCTAGCATGCAAATTTCAAATTTAGTATGCATGTGGGAGGAGTTAATGCAAATTAAGGTGGCCTACCACATTCCACGATAGCTTAATGCACAATAATGTGGGAATTAATGTCAGAAACAACACCTTTTTTTTTTTACTGTAGAAGGGAAAAAAGGTTTTATTGCGCACCCTTTGCCGTTATTGCTGATCGCGGCTATTATCATGATGATAAAATGAGGCCTTCTATCAGACACACCTACCATGCCCTCCTGTTCTTACCTGGCCTTTCTTCCTAAACCCATAATGTTTGTGGCAAGTTTACTTGTTGGGGGATACTGGATGCTTCAGGAGACTCACCACAGACAACAACAAGAGGAACAACAACCACAAGAACAGGCAAGGGAAGTTCCAACTCTCCTAGGAAGTCCCTGCACCAGACCCTGAGTCACTAACCCCGCAGGGAAAGGGTCGGGGCTCTCGGCAGTGCATCTTTCCTCCCTGAGACTCATTGCTGGGCATGCCAGAGGATTATGTGGTTAGCAGGTATCGCCTCAGCTCTCAGGCTATCCTAGAATTATATGATGAAATCCGAGGGAATCTGGATCCGGTCACGGAAATGTCCCACACTGTGCCAGACCTCACAAAACTATTTGGCCACCTTGCATTTCATGGCAACTGGTTCCTTCCAAACAACAGTCAGGGTCATGGGGGGAATGTCCCAAACCACTTTTTCCCACTGTCTGGACCACGTCAGATCAGCTGTATCTGACCACATGAATCGTTACATAACAATTCCTCGGGATAGGCAGGACATGATGGATATGAAGAGAGGCTTTTATGCCATCTCTAACTTACCCAATGTTCTGGGAGCTATCGACTGCACTCACGTAGCCATCATCCCACCCTGTGACAGGGAGGGGATCTTCCACAACAGAAAACTCTTCTACTCCCTCAATGTGTAAGTAGTCTGTGACACTTGAATGCACATCATCGACTTGGTGGCCAGGTACCCGGGAGCTGTGCATGATTCCTTTATACTTAGGAAATTGGGCTTCTATGAAAATTTTGAAAACAGCTTTACGGTGACGATTGGCTCATAGATAAGAGAGATGCTTCTTTCTCTATTTCATCTCTGGCTATTGAAATGATGGCAGAAAAGGACCAAATGGTCCATCCAGTCTGCCCAGCAATCTTATGGTAGCACCAGCTGTGCCATACAGGTCTTCCCCCATAAAGGTATCATCAGGGGTGGCACTGGCATGCACTCACAGGACTCCCCCATAAAGGTATAATCAGGGGGTGGCATCTGCCTTGCAAATTATTTTCCCAAACTGTTAAAGTCAGGGCTCTTGCTGGTTTCTGTCTGAGTCCATTTCTCCTTTATCTCTTGCCGTTGAAGCAAAGAACAATGTTGGAGTTACAATACAAGTATAAGGCTTATTGGTTAAGGGTAGTAACAGCTGCATCAGCAAGTTACCCCCATGCTTATTTGTTTTTCCAGACCATAAAATTCATGTCCTTGTTGGTTACTGTGTGAAATTAATTCTCCTTTTTCTCTTTTCCCCTGATGTTAAAACAGAGAGCAATAATGAGTTGTATGAACAATAAGAAGGCAGCAAGTTACCCATATGCGCTCTTTTCCTCATTTTCATCCATTAGCCTTTAGGGATCCACAGTGTTTATCCCATGCCCCTTTTAAATCTTTCACCATTTTTGTCTTCACCACCTGCTTCGGAAGGGCATTCCGGGCATCCACCACCCTCTCTGTGAAGAAATATTTCCTGACGTTGGTTCTGAGTCATCCTCCTGGAGACTCATGAAGTGACCCTTAGTTCTACTGATTTTTTTTCAAAGGGAAAGGTTTGTCAAATGTGTATCATTAAAACCTTTCAGGTATCTGAAGGTCTGTATCATTTCCACTGCACCTCCTCTCCTAGGTCCTTCAACCTCTCCTCATAAGTCATTTGATGGAGATCCCCCACCATTTTTGCACCCTTCTCTGGACTGCCTCCATCCTCTCTCTGTCCCTTTTGAGATGCAATCTGCAGAACTGAACACAATACTCCAGTTGAGGCCTCAACAAGGACCTGTACAAGGGGACTATCACTTTCTTTTTCTTACTGGATATTCCTCTGTCTATGCAGCCCACAATTCTTCTGGCTTTAGCTATTGCCTTATCACATTTCTTTGCCGTCTTCAGATCGCTAGACACTAGAGATGTGAATCGGAACCGGAATCTGATCGGTTCCGGTTCCGATTCAAAATCTTAAAATGTTTATCGTCCGGCTCGATTTTTTTTTTGTTATCGGCTGCGCCCGATCCGATAACAAAAAAACCCTCGCCGGCCATCCAGTGCTCCTACCATGTGACAGGGGCCGGCCAATTGCACGGATACCCTGTCACATGGTAAGGGCAAAGGGCCATCGGCGCCATTTTTATTAGTGGCAGCCGATGGCCCGAGAGTGGGAGATCACTCCCCGCGCCCCCACTGGACCACCAGGTAACTTTAAAAGGTTTTGGGGGGTCGGGAGGGTGGGGGAGGCTAAGGGGGTCAATTTAAAGGGTTGGGTGGGGTTTTTTTATCGGGCCATCGGCGCCATTTTTTTAGTGACAGCCAAAATGGCGCTGATGGCTCGAGAGCGAGAGATCGCGCCGGGACCCCCCCCCACTGGATCACCAGGTAATTTAAAACATTTTGGGGGGGTTCGGGAGGGTGGGGGATTCGTTATAAAGGGTCGGGGGGGGTTTAGGGGGTTGTTTTGGTGTGCCGGTTTTCCCACCCTCCCCCCCCCCCCCGATTTACGATTTTTCACGATAAATCGGGGGAATTTCTATTGTATCGCGACTCTAACGATTTTTGATGATTTAAAAAATATCTGACGATTTTTTAAAATAGTCAAAAAACGATTCACATCCCTACTAGACACTATTACCTCAAGGTCCCTCTCTGTTGCGAATACGGAGGCGTGATTGCCTGCTCCAGGGAGATTGTCAGCCCCTGGGCCATGGTGCGGTTCAGGGAGGAGCCCCAAGACACACCGTGGGAGGTGAGTGTGTTCAGGCATGGGCGGAGCAGGAACAAAACTGCACCAGAAACAAGGCAAGAAATGTCAGGAACTGAATCAAGGCAGGCTAAGCCCTCCACTGGACCTACATGCACCAGTGAGACTCAGCAATGCAATGCTGGTCTCAGGAGTAGCCCTCTGGCCACTTGAAGCCCTTCTGGACCTGCTGCTTGGGAATGATGAGTGCGTGAGACCAGACAGAGGCTAAGGGCAGGAAGAAGACGAAACTTGGAATTTGGAAGACTCTGACGAAGACTCAGGATACTTGGAGGACACAGACGGATACTTGGAAGGTTCAGACGAAGATTCAGGAACTTGGAAGTCTCAGGCAAGGATTCAGGCATTAGTACTGGGTGAGTACTGCATCGCAGCACGCCCTTCACAGCCGCCCATGGCTGGTCGCGGTCCACACTGGAGGCAAAGCAGTGGAACTTGGAACTGGAAATATGTCGAAGATTTAGGAGAGGCCTGCACCGAGGTGCACCCTACACAGCCGCCTGTGGCTGGTCGTGGACCACGCTGAAGGGGAGCAGGTTCTGGCAGAGTCTTGGGCATGGACGGAAGCAGGCACAAGGTACTCTGAAGACTGGGATAGGACTCAGGAGTCAAGACTCAGCTCTGATTTCAGGAACAGACCTCAGCATTAAAAACAAGGGCCTTCTGGAGACTTGCCTTGCAGACATGAAGAGAGACCTTGTGTCACGAAGTGCCCTACACAGCCCCCAATGGGCTGGTAATGGACCATGACGGAGGCACGCCAGGAAAGGTGAGAAGCAAGGAACCTGGAAACAGGACAAGAGGTGGAGACGAGAACATCAGGACCAAGACTGGAACATAGGACATCAGGAGCTTCAGGAACGCGGAACATGGATCGGGAACCTCTGGACATGGAACATCAGGAATTCTGGGCAAGGAACAGAAAACGAAGGAGTTCCAATGAAGAACAAGACCAGGAACATCAGGCGAAGGAGACCAGGAACAGCAAGAACATGAAACATGGAACCATCTGGACAGGAGCAGAGCACAGAAGACCTTGACTGGAGAAGAGGAATATGGACGACCATGGAACCGATTCGAAGGCCCCGAGGAAGTGAAGCTGAGCCCTTTTATAGGGATGGATTAGAGCAAGGGCTGATTACATCATCGTTGGGGCCACGGGGCATTTCCCACTGCTGGCCCTTTAAATGAAATAGAGAGATGCACACCTGGCTTAGAGGAGCCCAGAAGGCAGGAAGTTGGCGGTAGCACCAGGACCAAGAAGAGAGCAAGACTGGAGGTGGCTTCCTTCCGCGAAGGCAGGAAATGGCGGCGGCGTCCTGCCACATGATGAAAGGTTCCCAGTGGCGGCTTCCCCACGTTAAGGTGGAGTCAGCGGCGGCGGCATAGGCTGCAGCGGTCTGGGACGGCCCAGGCCGCACAAAAAGGTCCTGCAGCATTGGCCAGGACGTGAAGAGGGCGGCAGCAATGGTGGTGTCAGGCCGGGGAGCAGGGTATCCGGTGCAGCACGGCATTGGGCAGCGGTGAGTGGAGGGCCTGCTTGCGGGATGGGCTCCACGAGCAGGATCGTAACACTCTCTTGCTCCGTGCAAAATAGCCCTTCACCCTCCAAGACATACAGCTCTTTTGGATTACCACACCCCAGATGCATGACTCTGCACTTCTTGGCATTGAATCCCAGCTGCCATATCTTCAACCACTGTTCAAGCATCCTTAAATCACTTTCCATTCGCTCTACTCCTTCTGGTGTGTCCACGCTGTTGCAGATCTTAGTATCATCTGCAAAAAGACAAAGTTTACCTTCTATCCCTTCCTCAATGTCACTCACAAAGATATTGAACAAGACTGGTCCCAACACCGATCCTTGGGCACTCTGCTTAACACCGTTCAGAGTAGGCTTTATGTTTGCAACAAACTGCACAGGCATGGGGGAGGGGGAACTGTGGGGAATGTAACAGCATCACTGGCATGACAAGTGGCTTGAACACTTAGGTCTGCATGTCATTGCGCCAGGGCCTGGCTTTCTCCCCCCATGTTCCAGAGGCTTGCTAAACTTGTGCTGTCAAACATTGCACTTACCATAAAGCTTGGTGTGTGAACAGGCACAAAACACTCTCTATGGGTTCACTTTAAAAAGTGGCCTTTTTAAAACCTCCCATTTGGAGCAGTTGAAATCTCACTGGTTAATCACAACCTTTAAATGTCCACACTGCTTGTACTCACAGATCAGGTGGGCCTTTTAGTGATGGGTCTGCCAAGATGTCAGGCACAGCTTGTCTTGTCCTTCACACACACAATACAGAAGCAGTGGCCTGTGCATTTTGGTCCTAGCATACTCATGTCAGGGCTGACAAATTTGTATCCGTGAAGGTCATACTGCAGAGCAGATGTTTTTCTGCTAGGACAGGTGTGGCAGCTCTGATGACTGCTACAAACGAGTAGCCTTAGTTTGGTTGTGAGGGGCTGCCACATATTTGGTGGTATCCCCTGATGCAGTTTACTAGTCAGGAAGATCTGACCTAGATTCAGCTAATGCTATACTGGTCATATAGTGTTCCAGAAAAAGGTGGCATGCACTCAAGGTAGGGAAATAGGCTTTTAAGGCTCATGCTAAGCTAGAGGTTAGCTTCTACTGTCTTATAGCATGCTATGGTTTGGCAGCCAGATGTCAAAGTGACTGTGGTGTGAATGATGCTTCCATTCTGTCTTTGCCACACGAAATTCAGGATACAATTGCAGGACATGGCTTCTCACCCCTGTTGCTATTACCAGCATGCTGGCAGATGAGGCCTTATGTTCTGCCCACTGTGTCATGAGGGCAAAGGCGATCGGCGCCATTTTGAGTACTGGCATCGGACGGCCGGCGTGCAGGAGGTCGCTTCCGGAACCCCGTTGGACTTTTGGCAAGTCTTGTGGGGGTCAGGAGGCCCCCCCCAAGCTGGCCAAAAGTCCCTAGGGGTCTCGGAGCGACCTCCTGCACTCCGGCCGTCCGATGCCACTACTCAAAATGGCGCTGATAGCCTTTGCCCATACTATGTCACAGGGGCTACTGGTGCCATTGGTCAGCCCCTGTCACATGGTAGGAGCACAAGATGGCGCTGATGGCCATGTGACAGGTGCTGACCAATGGCACCGGTAGCCCCTGTGACAATGGCTATCGGCGCCATGATGAAACGGGCACCGAGGGTGTGAGTGCAGGGGATGGCTCCCGGACCCCCCGCTGGACCACCAGGGAGCTTTGGTAAGTCTTGGGGGGGGGGGGTCAGGAGGGTGGGGGGGTTGTAGTTAATTTGAATTTTAGCTGGCACACGAATAGAAATCGCCGTATTAACGCATCGGGGCTCCATACGGCCGAATGCAACGTATCTGCTCCCCGACGAATCTGAATCACGAATGCAACGTATGGCGACCCTCTGCACATCCCTAGTCCTTCATCAAGAGCAGATGCCGTTCTACGTTTTGGAGTATTCCATACATCCGGCCGTCCTGGGCCTTCCCTGGCTCCAGGAGCACGCTCCCCAGTTCAGCTGGAAGACCCTGCAACTATCTCGCTGGGGGCCAAACTGCCACGGCAATTGCCTCCAAACAGTAATCCCAGTCATGTTCCATTGCCTCCACCAGTCTTCCAGGCCTGCAGCCCCCTATGCCTCGTACGCGGATGTGTTCTCAAAACAAAGAGCAGAGATACTTCCACCTCATCGATCATTCGATTGCGCCATCAACCTCCTCCCTGAGCCTCCTCGGGGGCGAACCTATGCCCTCTCACCTGCAGAGACGCAGGCCATGACAGAGTACATCAAAGAGAACCTGGAGAGGGGCTTCATTCAGAAGTCAAGGTCCCCAGCATAGGCTGGGTTCTTCTTCGTCGGAAAGAAGGACGGAAGTCTTCGCCCTTGCATAGACAACTGGGGCCTGAATGCCATAACGGTCAAGGACCGTTACCCCTTGCCCCTCATCTCTGAGCTCTTCGATCGGCTGCAAGGTGCAAGGATCTTCTCCAAGTTGGATCTCCGAGGGGCCTACAACCTGATCTGCATCAAGGAAGGTGATGAATGGAAGATGGCCTTCAACACCCAAGACGGCCACTATGAGTATTTAGTGATGCCGTTCGGGCTCTGTAATGCTCCAGCGGTGTTCCAGAACACCATGAATGAGATACTCCGCGATCTCTTGTATCAGTGCGTGGTCGTATACTTGGACGACATCCTGATATTCTCAGACACTCTTGACCGCTCACCGTCAGCACGTCGTCCAAGTCCTGCAACGCCTCAGAGAACATAAATTGTATGCGAAGCTTGAAAAGTGCCTTTTTGAGCAGGAATCCCTTCCTTTCCTGGGGTACATAGTCTCCAGTGAGGGATTCCGTATGGACCCCCAGAAGCTGAAAGCCATTCGAGAATGGCCGCAGCCGTCAGGACTAAAGGCACTCCAAAGGTTTTTGAGCTTCGCAAACTACTATCGATATTTTATTCCTCACTATGCGTCCATCGTTGCCCCGATGACAGCCCTGACCCGGAAAGGCGCGGACCCCAAGAATTGGCCTACGGGAGCAGAGGCCGCCTTTCGTCGCCTCAAGGAGGCATTCTTGCAACAACCGTGCCTTTGGCATCTGGATCCGCAGCGGCCATTTGTTATCAAGGTGGACGCATCCTCAAAAGGCGTAGGCGCCGTTCTGAGCCAGACTTCCGAAAGTCATAAGCTACACCCGTGTGCCTTCCTCTCACGCCAGTTCTCTCCGGCAGAACGGAACTATGCCATAGGCAACAAGGAGCTCTTAGCTATAAAGGTAGCCTTAGAAGAGTGGCGCCCTTGGCTAGAGGGGGCACAACACCAGTTTACGGTCTACACAGACCATAAAAACCTAGAGTACCTGCATCAGGCACAACGAGTCAACCCACGGCAGGCATGGTGGGCCCTATTCTTCATCCGATTTAACTTCATCCTCCGTTACAGACCTGCCGGGAAGAATATCAAGGCCGACGCCCTGTCACGTGTATTTGAGACTACGGAGAATTCTGATGAACCGCAGTTCGAGCTGTCACACATCCTTCTGTCTGCCACCATGACCATCCCTCCCGGGAAAACTCTGGTCCTGCTGCACTTGCGGAAACAAGTCCTGGCATGGGTTCACGATTCCCGCTGTTCCGGTCATCCAGGACAATCCCGGACCTTTCAGAACCTGCGCCGATACTACTGATGGCCAAAGGTCAATAAAGAAGTCCGGGCGTACGTAGAGTCCTGCCAGTTATGTGCGCGCCACAAGAGGATCCCCGGTTCAACCCCGGGCTTGCTTCAGCCTTTACCGGCGCCTTCGGAACCGTGGACTCATGTGGCAACCGACTTCGTGGTTGATCTGCCACCATCCAGTGGCAACACGGCCAGATGGGTGGTAGTCGACCGGTTTAGTAAAATGGCACACTTTGTGCCGCTCCCAGGATTGCAGTCCGCACCACAGCTGGCCCAGCTGTTCGTCCAGCACATCTTCAGGCTACATGGCCTACCAAGGAGCATCTTTTCAGATTGAGGGCCTCAATTTTTCTGCCAGGTTTTGGAGGGTCCTCTGCCAGAAGTTCGACGTTACCTTAGACTATACGTCTGCTTACCACCCACAGTTAAGGAGAGAACGAACCAGACCTTAAAGCAGTTCCTCCGTATTTACGTCAATGAGAAACAGGATGACTGGGCTAGCCTGCTACCCTGGGCAGAATTTGCACTTAATTCTCATCTCTCCACGGCTACCGGATCCTCGCCATTCCAGATAGTGTATGGGAAGCAGCCACGTCCACCGCTGCCAGTTCCCATTTCAGTTACGTCCCTGGTAGCTCAACTCTCGGCAGACGAATTACACCACTGTGGACTTCCACACAATGCGCACTGAACAAAGCCAGTCAGGCAGCAAAAAGGTATGCCGATCAGCGAAGAAGACCATACCCGTCTCTCAGGCCGGGCCAAAAGGTATGGCTGAGCACACAGTTCATCTGCCTGAAGCTGCCATCAGCACGACTGGCCCCGCGATTTATTGGGCCATTTCCTATCATCCGACAGGCTGGTGCCGTTTCATATCAGCTCCATCTTCCGCCTTCTCTCAAGATACACAACACGTTCCATGTTTCCCTCTTGAAGTCTCTGGTGTTATCATGGCCTGCCAGCACGCCTCCGACTCCCCAACCTATTGCCTCCAAAGATGATCTCACCTATCAAGTCCGAGAGGTCTTGGACGTGAGGAAGCATAGGAAGACATGGGAGTACCTGTTAGCGTGGGAGGGGTTCAGCCCCGAAGAAAACACCTGGGAGCCGTTGGCCAACATTATAGACCAAGGCTTACTTGAGCAATTCCGCAGAGACCATCCGTCTAAACCCAGGCCTCCAGGGAGGCGCTCTAAAGAGGGGGGTACTGTTGTGTTCCGTGGCCGTTCGCGGGTGCGCCCCCCTACCTGACCGTGACGGCAATCCGCCGCGGCAAGCACCAGGTGAGGAGCCATGGTCCGGTATCATTGCTCCCGCATGCCGGCGTGGGCCCCCGGGGTGACCACAGGGTTGGGAGCCGTCCCTGCTCCTCCTGCGCGGCATCTACAGCTTCTCTCCCACGGCCGGAATCCAAGATGGCTGCTGCCATCTTAGGCGCGAGGCTGCGCCTCCTCACTAAATTTAAAGTGACCTGATCCCTTTAACTACATCCAGCTGTCTTCAATGTGCCAGAGCAGAAGAAGTATAAAAGGAGGCTTCCTCTGCTCATTCCTTGACTTGGCAACGTCCTCCAACGTAGTCAGGTCTGCTTGCTTCGGTGAGTTCTTCCATGTTGGATCCTTGTTCCTCTCTTGTCTTGGTGTTCCTGGTTCCTGACTTCGGATCGGCTAACGGTGATTCCTGGTGTTTGACTTCGGACTGGCAAGTGGTGATCCCTCGGTGTTTGACCTTGGACTGGTAAGCGATGGCCCTCTGGCACTTGACCTTGGACTTCTTCTTGACCATCGTCTCCAAGGGTCCACCTAAGTCCCAGTGGCCTGGGTCCCTACGGGCTCCTCCTGGGGGGACCGCGGGCTTCCAGGGGTGAAGCTCCAGTCAGCCCTTGCACCGAATGCTCGACTTCTTGACCTCTCAAAGGTCCACCTAAGTCCCAGCGGTCCGGGTCCCTACGGGCTCCTCCTGGGGGGACTGCGGACTTCCAGTGGCGAAGACCCACTTCCTTTCCTTGACGTCACGACTCTTCATCTGCCTCCACAGTAGCCTCTGTCTCCAGTGCTGAGGGTCAGCTGGTCACGTCTTCTGTTCCTGCCTCGCTACCCGACGGGAGAACCTACGGATCTTCCTCCTAAGGTATACCATCCTCCCATTGGTCCAAGGGTTCACAAGCCTGAGCATAACACTGGGTTAGTGTATAACAGAAAACATGTATGCCTACTTAGGCTTCATCTTGACAATGGAGTATCACTGTACTTGAAAACTTGTAGTCAAAGTAAAGATAACACCAAATACATGTGACTGACCTAATGTTTTCTGACTAATAGTGAGTCTAAACGAGGCATGTGTCACGAGAGTTTGTGTAGGACTGCCAACATAGTGTACATAGTTTAGACTAGCTTGCAGCATTTTGCTTGATGGGCCTCCCCCTAGGACCCTGTCCTAGCCCTCACATGTGTGAGATAGTGCCATAGGTGTGATGGGACTCCAGCTAGACCTTGAACATGGAGAGCAACAGCTCTAGAAAATCCTATAAATCACATGTAGTTCTGAAGCTTAAAGGCACAACCTAAAGCTACAGGTAAACAGTTTACGGTATCAGTCACAGAGTTCCCATTTTACTGCCTCAACTCATAGCTGACAACCATGTGTATGTGAAGTTATGCACCTGTACTTGGGATGCTTTGTGTCACATGGGGCTGCAAATGACATCAGAGTGCTCACCTAGCAGGCCTTCAGTTACAGCCTTTAGTAAAGTGCCTGTCCAACACTGTGGCATTCCCGAAAAGCTCAGAGGTAATTCCAAGCTAGCATACTTCTGTGTGGTTGCATGCACCCATATATTGATGCACCCTGCTACACCTAGCTAGGCAAAATGTCTACCATCATGTACAGATGGTGAGGACCTTGGCCATTGGGTTGTCATGTTGGGGAGGTAAGCTTCTTGGGGAGGCAACACAAGGATTCTGGTCAGACTATGTGAATGCAGGATTGGGAATCAGATGGTGTCATGCCTTCACTTGTATTTGCAAGTCAGCTCAGAAATGTCAACATCACAGTATAGTTTCTTATGACTCTAGGAGCACCCACATATCTCCTAAGAAAAGGTTCATGTCATTGAACCCAATGCTATTTGCCTCGCCTGACCAGTCACAGATAGCATTTGTCAAATAAGGAGATGCTATGGTGCTGCAAGGCCCTTGGCCAGTTTAGTTCAGGGCTAGTCATGTGGTGCTGCTGTATGTATGTATGTGTCTAGAAAATATACAGAGTAATTTGCTTGTTGTGATAGCTATTATCAGTTACAGTCCTTAAGCTATCTATGGCCACCCTTAAAGCACATAGGCTGAGAACTCCTGGGGCGAACAGCTTGCAGAATGGTCCATTTCCAAGGTCAGTCACCACCTTTCGGGGGTTTTATGGTTGGAAGCCCTTGCTGTTCCACATGGCTGGCATGACTTGTGGCCAAGCTGGAAGAGCTGCTGTCTCTAGGCTGTGTCTCATGTGATGTAAACCGGAGTGAAAGCAATTTGTTATACTTCGGTATAAAAAAGACTCGAAATAAATAAATAAATAAATAAATGTTTGTCAGTTTTACAGTTAATGGTGAGCAAGGCAGGTGTGGCTGATAGACTCTCAATCATCAGCTTTGTGTATAGCATAAAAGCTAGAGAAGCTGTTGTCAGCTGATGAGCTCAGGGGCCTACAACCTGCCTCCTTGAGAGACCTGTCACTGTGCTGAATGTATGGGCCAACTGCTCCCAGAGGTGTCATGTAGTTGGCATGATGGCTTATGTACTTTCTGTGTTGGTTTCTTTCAAGATAACATTTCCTGCCATCTGAGAGCTTGAGGGGCCCATTTTATTTATTTGTTCAGTTTTATATACCATCATTCGGTGCAGCCATCATAATGGTTTACAGAAATCAAACAAAGAATGTACAATTAAAACATAGTTGCATAAATTAACAGTGGGAGAGATGAAGGGAAGGGGGAGAGGTTGGTGGTGAAAAAGGGAGGACAAGGAAGTAAAGGGAAAAGGAGGAAGGTAATAGTCTTGGTATTTATTCATCTTTGGAATGGACTTCTAGCGTTGTTAATTATAAGTTCATATTGCTGCTACAATGGCTGATGCCAGATGTTAATTCAGTATCTCTCTTGCATGGGTCTGGTTGGTAGTATTGATTGAAGTTAGATTGTTGAATTAAATCATTAATGTAGACTTTGTGAAAAAGGAAAGTCTTAAGATCCTTCTTGAACGTTTTTATATTAGTTTGAGTTCTTAAATAAGGTGGTAGTGAGTTCCATTTTTTAGGACAGGCAATGGAGAATGCTCTATTTCTTGTTGTTGATAGATGGGCATCTTTGATGGGAGGAATTAATAGACGAGAGGTTAGAACCTCTGACAAAATGCTTATCATATATTCTTCTCACACATGTCTGTCATGCTGGCAGGTGTACCTAATCTGTGCATACACTGGACTCTGACTCCCTTATTATCAGTTAGGGGCTAGGCAGCCAGAGATATCAATGAGGTAAGATTAAGGACATGCCAGGAACATACTCATAGGTAATGTGTAGGTGCACAAACTGCTGGAGGTAGTCTGTTCCCAAAAAAAGGCCAACACATATGTGTGACTATATGCATCTGGGTGAGTGATGTGCTGTGTTAGCGTTGGTCTGCATCTGTGACTGGGGTGATGTTGTCTCCTTGTTCCCTCCATTATCACACCCCAGAGCAGGCGGTGTTTATGCATCCATTTTGCACAGACTGTCTTTCGACCCAAGTGATCCTGTGTTTCCACTGTTTACAACAGGTGCCTCAGAGATACTATTGTATTCTGTAGGGAGAAAATGGCATCACACTTGCTTAAAGAACATTCCACCTTTGGCTCACACTTGTGTTGAGAGGGAAGAGATGTGAAACTTGACAGTGTCAGATATGGTGTATCACGTTTTTGGATGAGTAGATATCTGCTTGTAGTGTACACCTTCCACTCCCTAAACCCTGATGCTCTTCCACCTAGTACTTGGAATGGGTCTAATTGTCCTGTTATTTGGGGGTGTATATGTTTCCAAAATCTTCAGCTGCCAGATAGGGTTTGCTCCTATTAGAGGTTCCCTTTTTTGAGGCCATGGCCTACTTACCTTCTTCTCTGTAGAACAGATCTTCTCTGTAGAACAGATCCTACCACACCAGGCCACATCTTTTGTGCCTTCCTCCACCAGATGTATATGGTGGCAGGTTGCACTTACAAAGATGCTGCCATGTATAGCTCTCAATATGTTTTGTGTGCATACAAAGAAGTGGTAGCACATTTCTTCAGTTGATTTTAGGGGACAAGTTTAGTAGCCAATTTTCCTCTGTTTGCTATCTGCTGTTATGACCGGCGGTCGCAGACGGCTGCAACCGCGTCTACTTACATTCTGCACTGCCCTGCTTCCCTCTCCGGGTCTGCTCGCAACTGGGGCCAGCTTCCATCACCATGTACCTCCTGGTTCCTCGTGGCAGCTGGGACGCCGCCGCCATCCACGCTGATTCCAGGCCTTCCTAGGTGCGCACGTGCCATCGGGCCCTCTTTTGAAGTTGCTAAGGTGGGAACCTCAGGGGCGTCCCTGACTGATGACATTACTGGGTCAGGGTTCTTAAGCACCGCCTTCGCCCTCTGCTAGCCGACTTGGCAATGAGTTCCATCGCTATGCTACTAGTTCCTGTCTTCTCGGACCTGTGGTGATTGTACCGGACCCTTCTTAGACTCTGGACCCTGGATCAGGTACCTGCTCCTCAGGGGCTTGTGTGCGCTATCTTCGGAGACCCGGTCTCCTGGCTTCCCCGCTCCTCAGCTTAGCCCTGCACCTCCCAGGAGTCCTACTCGCCGCCTCCCCATTCCACGGAGTTGCCGCTGGGAATGCCTTCACCACTTGGGAGACTTATCTCCATGCTTCCCTGCTCCTCGGGGCAGTGCCTACGTTCTACAACAGAGACTGTCTCTGCCTCCCTGCTCCTCGGGGCAGTGCCTACGTTTCACATCTGAGACTGTTTGTGCTTCCCCGTTCCTCAGGTTAGTTTCATAAGAACATAAGAAAATGCCATACTGGGTCAGACCAAGGGTCCATTAAGCCCAGCATCCTGTTTCCAACAGTGGCCAATCCAGGCCATAAGAACCTGGCAAGTACCCAAAAACTAAGTCTATTCCATGTTACCATTGCTAATGGCAGTGGCTATTCTCTAAGTGAACTTAATAGCAGGTAATGGACTTCTCCTCCAAGAACTTATCCAATCCTTTTTTAAACACAGCTATACTAATTGCACTAACCACATCCTCTGGCAACAAATTCCAGAGTTTAATTGTGCGTTGAGTAAAAAAGAACTTTCTCCGATTAGTTTTAAATGTGCCCCATGCTAACTTCATGGAGTGCCACCTAGTTTTTCTATTATCCGAAAGAGTAAATAACCGATTCACATCTACCCATTCTAGACTCTCATGATTTTAAACATCTCTATCATATCCCCCCTTAGCCGTCTCTTCTCCAAGCTGAAAAGTCCTAACCTCTTTAGTCTTTCCTCATAGGGGAGGTGTTCCATTCCCCTTATCATTTTGGTAGCCCTTCTCTGTACCTTCTCCATCGCAATTATATCTTTTTTGAAATGCGGCGACCAGAATTGTACACAGTATTCAAGGTGCGGTCTCACCATGGAGCGATACAGAGGCATTATGATATTTTCTGTTTTATTCACCATTCCCTTTCTAATAATTCCCAACATTTTGTTTGCTTTTTTGACTGCCGCAGCACACTGAACCGACGATGTCAATGTGTTATCCACTATGACGCCTAGATCTCTTTCTTGGGTTGTAGCACCTAATATGGAACCCAACATTGTGTAATTATAGCATGGGTTATTTTTCCCTATATGCATCACCTTGCACTTATCCACATTAAATTTCATCTGCCATTTGGATGCCCAATTTTCCAGTCTCACAAGGTCTTCCTGCAATTTATCACAATCTGCTTGTGATTTAACTACTCTGAACAATTTTGTGTCATCTGCAAATTTGATTATCTCACTCGTATTTCTTTCCAGATCATTTATAAATATATTGAAAAGTAAGGGTCCCAATACAGATCCCTGAGGCACTCCACTGCCCACTCCCTTCCACTGAGAAAATTGTCCATTTAATCCTTCTCTCTGTTTCCTGTCTTTTAGCCAGTTTGCAATCCATGAAAGGACATCGCCATCTATCCCATGACTTTTTACTTTTCCTAGAAACCTCTCATGAGGAACTTTGTCAAATGCCTTCTGAAAATCCAAGTATACTACATCTACCGGTTCACCTTTATCCACATGTTTATTAACTCCTTCAAAAAAGTGAAGCAGATTTGTGAGGCAAGACTTGCCTTGGGTAAAGCCATGCTGACTTTGTTCCATGTTCTACTACAGAGACTGTCTGACAGTCCATTTTGAAAGAATGCACTCAAAGGGGGGACAGCCTAAGGGCCAATGCAGCAGAGTTCAAGTGATGGCCAGACAGTCCATTTTGAAAGAGTGCACTCAAAGTGGGGACAGCCTAAGGGCCAAGGCAGCAAAGGTTAAGTAGCAGGCTGCAGGACCAGGACTGGAGACTGCAGCATGGAGGTAGGAGCCCCAGGAGAAGACACAACAGCACGGCAGCAGGAGCCCCAGAAGACACAGCAGCATGGAGGTAGCAGCAGGATGAAATGAGATGAGAAACAGCAAAATGGAAACAGTAGCAGGATGAGATGAGATGAGATGAGACACCAGCATAGGGGCAGCAGCAGGATAAAATGAGATGAGACACCAGCATCAGGAGCAGGAGATGAGACATGATGAGAAGAGACAGCAGCTGGATCATGACTGGAGATGACATCAAAGAGCCTGGAAGGCAGGCAGAACATTGAAGAGGGCATTAGAAGTAGACAGCAGGACAATACTAGCAGACAGTATACCATCCCCATCAACTAGGCGGTGCAGGAACTCTGTAGTCAGAACGGGCCCATCAGTCATCCTCCATCTAGCTGGTACAAGAACTCTATAGTCGGGATAGGCCCAGCAGCCTTCTTCTATCTAGCCAGCACATGAACTCTGTAGTCAAGATGGACCCAGCAGTCTTCTTCCAGCTAGCTAGCACAGGAACTCTCTCCAGAGGCCCAGCCAAGCTTGTTCAACAAATCTTGTTTTTAGGCATTACCTGCATGCAATTGTTGTGCCTTAATAACTTTTCTGTTGTGCATCTGATCGACACCAAATTTATACCACATATGGGTTTGTTTGCCAAACCAAAAAAAAAAAAATTAAACTGGAAAAACCCCCTGAAACAAACAAACAAAAAAAAAAAACTAAAAAATTGGAGGCCTTGGCAGCTATGGCTGGGCTGTCCAACGCCAAAAAGCAGTCACGGCCTGGGTCTGAGACCTAGTCCCAGCGCAAGGCCTAGACCTGGCATGGAAGCATAGGACCTGGCCTCCCAAAATCATCTTCTGTAGGAGATCTTAAAAAAATGATGCCATTGGCTTGGAGAACAGTGCTAGTGTAACATCATTCCGGCACTGTTCTCCAAGGTGGTGGCCACCCTTACCCAGCCTTCCAACAAATTAAAAACAGATGCTCCCTTGCCACCCTCAGTCCCTCTCTCTAGCCTACCCTATCTGGAATCATCTAATGGTCAGTAAGGATAGGAAAGTCTTCCTCCGCCTTTCCCCATTGGCATCAAAATGTAAAATAGCACCTGCAGACTTTACTTGGTCTTTTGTCTTGCATGACTCTGTGATGGTGGGTTTGGTTATTATGTATTGCAATATTATGTATTGCATTTAATGCTTAGTCCATGAGTTCAGGTATACAGTTGTAGGCTGAAGACAAGATTCCTGCTAGCTGCTGTGAACAAAGATTGCTAAAAGTGTTGACTTTTTAGAAAAAGATCAACAATCCCTGTTTGAAGTTGCAGTTTTTCCAGTATGCAGACACTGCACAATCATAATCCCAAAACAACTGAAGATACATTCATTGGAGAGGCCACAACAATCTCAATTGAAAATGTAAGAGAATGATTCTAGTATGTATGTATGTGACCTGTGACTGACAGGGATACACAATGCAAAAGGTATAATAATGACCGAGAAGAAGGAGACTGCAAAGCAGCTTCCTGCAAGAATTACTGGGCAAGGTCCGGTCTAAGAAACATTTTTCTGCCTTCATATGATCCACACTGCATGGCTTGGCCAGCTGCTAGCTCCTGGCTTGGAAGTCCTATGCAGGTTGATATTCAGCTAGCTGTTATCAAATAAAGTTAACCCAGACAACCTGCATATCTGGTAAACTGTTTGGGTAACTTTAGGACAGTTATTTGATTAGAATTACCCTGATACTTTTGTTCAGGCAGCACTGAATATCAATGTGCCCCAGGAATGCCCCCAGCACCAACTTTTTTTTTACCTGGGCACATTGTGTACAACACAAAGGTTTCGGAGATAAGTTCAACGCTCGGTATGAAAACCAACAAAAGAGGGAGAGCATGAAAATGATTTGAATAGTCCTTACACGTGTAATAACACAACTTGTTGAACTTTATTAGTATACTGGAACTCCACACATTTTCAGTTAAAAAGGTCCACTTGAAACAAAGTAATGTCCCCTGACACGGTCAGCATTTTTCGCCCCACGGGCTGAATCGGGAGGGATCATCGAGTACAATTCCAATAAGCTGATTTATTGCATATTCTATTTGAAACATGATGACATTGTTATATGTACTGAGCTGGAGTCACTACAATTTGTCATAGAACAATAATTAATTAGCCTGAGTGACTCACTTCCTAGTGTCCTGTTTTTGACATTGTTAATTCTCTTACTACTGATTCCCAATGAACTGATAACACTCACCAAAAATTAAAATGGCATTGGCTTTTGCCCTACAGTACCAAGCAAGAAAGGACTAATTTGGCAGCCAAAATAATTTATCCAAGTCTCTGTAAGGTCAGCTGGCACCACTTTGAATTCTGGTACTAGTGGGGCAAGACAAATGATGACCCCTTCCTGGAGTAAACCATGAAAAGGTTTACAGGAGGTGGTAGTGGGGGGGGGGGGGGGGTCTTCCTTTGATGCTGGCTGGGTGGTAGGGCTAGGAGGATCTCCAAGCATTTTTCTGAGGCAATGGGTAAGGAGGAGACATCATGGCCCACATCGAGCCACGAATTAGCCATGGATGTTTATGCAAAAACTCAACTACATGCGGTTAACCCCATTGGAGAAGTAGCCTAGTGAGCAGCAGGCCAAGAACCAGGGAAGCTAGTGTCCAAATCCCATTGTTGCTCTTGTTACCTTCGGCAAGTCCTGTCACCCTTCATTGCCTCTGGTACAAAATTAGGGGATCATTAATAAGCGGTGGTAAACACCTTACCACAGAGAAACTGCATGGACTTACAAATTCCATGCATTATCTACCCCCAAGAAACCTCAATGCAAATCAGGTATTTAACTAACCTGATTTGCATCAGCTCATTATTATGGTAAAAAAATAATGAGGTTTCCCATGAAGCCCGCAAGGTTAGCTATAACTCAAGAGGTGTACCTAACTTTCTACGGGAGCATCAGGATGCTAAGTACATCCTGATGCTCCAACGATGTTTTTTAGAGGAATGGAACGATTTACAGTCCTGCACTCCCCCCTCCCCCACCGGCCTCAGTGTAGAAATTGACTGAGGGGGTCTAATAAGACCCCACTCTCTCAACCCCCTCCACTGTTGTTTAGTCCCACCCCATTCCCCAAGCTTCTTTCCTTGTTAGTGAAAAAGCTTAGCACCGCCTGCCTCCTTCACCACCTGGAATCCCCTGGCGTACTTACGACTCCCTGATAGTCTAGAGCAGGGGTGGGAAAGTCCGGTCCTCGAGGGCTGCAAACCAGTCTGGTTTTCAGGATACCCCTAATGAATATGCATGAAATAGATTTGCATACAACTGAGGCAGTGTGTATGCAGGTCTCTCATGCATATTCATTAAGGATATTCTGAAAACCCGACTGGTTTGCGGCCCTCGAGGACCGGAATTGCCCACCCCTGGTCTAGAGGTAGCGAGCAGAGCATCCCCTGGGCTTACATGTTACCCTCAAGATTTTCTAAATAGCATCAGCCGGCCTCGGGCACTCCTGTACATCGGCTGGAGCCATTTTTGAAAATGGCCGCTGGAAATACAGTAACCTGAAATCGTTCCACTCACTACCACTAGACCACCGAGGAGTTATAGTAAATTCTATGAGGTTCTGGGGGCAGAAAGCGTCCAGTGGTGGGAGGTTTAGCTTTTTTTTGGCTAACGACAGAAGGGCATGGAGAATGTGGGCAGGCTAAACATCACTTCATGGAATGGTTGGGGGATGAGAAAGGTGGTCTCATTGGATGCCCACCAGTTTTACCAGCTTCATCACTTTGGGCAAGAAGGTGCACCACAGGCAGGATGACCCCTTTGAAAGATGGCAACTCTGGGATGAATAGCTGCTTTCCTGAAGGTATTTTACTATACACTCACACTATCCCCAAATGTACACTCACAATATCCCCAATGAGTTTCTTACACTGTAACTAATATCCATTCAATATTGTATCTCTTCTCTTATCTTCTCATTAAATATATCCCCTCTTCTTTTTTTTCTAATTTTCTTTCTTTTTTTTCTCAAAATGTATACATGGATATTAGTTACAGTGTAAGAAACTCATTGGGGATATTGTGAGTGTACACTTTTTTATGGTGAAATTTTTAAGGGGATGTGTGATTAAGTGAGTGTGGTATGGTTGGTGAGAATGTGTGTGTGATTATGGGGGTGATGGGATTAAGTATTAATGGGTATTTGATAGACAATGTTTATGTGACATACTGTATTGAAATGATATGTGATAATTTATCCACTTTTTGAAGTAGTATACTGTATATTTATGAATGTAAGACACTATTTTTGTAATTTATAATACAGCACATGTACATTATATTGTCCATCTTTTGAAAGAAATATGTGTATTTATACTCTGTGGGGCAAATCTTGAAACTTACGCGAGGGCGCAGATTTGTTCGCACAACCCGGCTCAAACAAATCTACGCCCGATTTTATAACATGCGCGCGCTGCCGCGCACATGTTATAAAATCCAGGGTCGGCACGCGCAGGGGGTGCACAATTGTTACAACCTGTGCGCGCCGAGCCGAGCAGTCTGCCTCCGTTCTCTCCGAGGCCGCTCCGAAATCGAAGCGGCCTTGGAGGGAACTTTATTTTTGTCCCCCCATCTTTCCCTCCCTTCCCCTATCTAACCCACCCCCCCAGCCCTAACTAAATCCCCCCTACCTTATTTCGTGGAGTTACGCCTGCCTCTGGCAGGCGTACCTTGCGCACGCAGCTAACTCCCTGTACAGGCCGTTGTGCCGGAGCACTCGGCCCCACCCCCGGACCACCATCACGCCTCTGGACTCGCCCACGGACTGCCACCATGCCCCCGGCACGCTCCCGGGCACGCCCCCGGCCAGGCCCTTATTCGAAGCCCTGGGACTTACATGCGTCCCGGGGCTTGTGCGCGCTGCCAAGCCTATGCAAGATAGGCTCAGCGCGCGCAAGGGAAGGCAGGAGTAGGTTTTCGGGGGTTGTGCTCATATCTTACGCGCGCAACCCTTTGAACATCTACCCCTGTATGTATAATATGGTACATTTAAATGTAAATGTTTTTAAGAGAAAATATGTCTAAAAATTTGTTTGATTAATAAATATATATTGAGCAGGATATGCACCATTTTCTAATATATTTAAGCTTTTCATTCGCACAGGGTAAATTGTTGTGATAAAACTTGTGGGATTCCCATACTTGATGTATTATTTGAACAATTGGGAAATCTGTTAGTTTTCTCGTGGGTTGTGACCTATAAGTAAAGAACCACTTTTTAGAAAATTCCAAAATACCCTTGTTGAATGATAAGCAGATTGTTAATGCAACAAAAAAATATACTTTGAAATGTCTGTATGTTGATGCTAGTAGTTTAAAAAGTAAGTTGAGAGGGTTAGCTGTATAGCATTGAATGAAAAGGTGGACTTAATTGGCATCTCAGAGATCTAATGGAAGGAGGATAACCAATGGGATAGTGCAATACCAGGGAATAAACTATATTGCAATGACAGGGATGATCAACTTGGTGGGAGAGTGGAACTTTATGTTGGGGATGTCACAGATACTAAATTCACAGTAAAAATGTTATGGGAAGTAATTCCATGTGTAATGGATGAAACAATTCCCCTATGAAGAAAGGCTAAAAAGGCTAGTACTCTTCAGCTTGGCGAAGAGATGGTTGAGGGGGAGATATGACAGAGGTCTATAAAATAATGGAGGAATGGAAAGAGTAAACATTAATCAGTTGTTTACTTTTTCAAAAAATGCAAAGACTAGGAGACACACAATGAAGTTAGTAGGTAATACATTTAAAACTAAGAGAAAATATTTTTTTACTAAACGCATAATTAAGCTCTGGAATTCGTTGTCTTTGTGTCCATTTTGAAATGGTAGCCTGCGGGGCAGAGATAAGTACTTGTTTTTCTGTTATCATTGGATACTTTCATTTGAGACTGTGTTTTGTTGATATTTTTAGGCAAATACTCTTGTGCCAGTACCTTTCATGTGCCCCTGAGGAAGCATTTCCGTGAAACACCGGCTGTGTAGGGCTGTGTTTATTATTTACAACAAATAGATTGCTGCTTTATCTTCTTCATGGATCTGCATTGGAGTTGAGGGTCTATTAAGACTTTTTAATGAAAATGATAAAAATTTCAAAAAAATATATACAAATAACTTTTTTGATTTATTAATAAAAATATTTTTGACAGTGATGGTGAATAATTAAAAGACCGGATGGGTTTTTGCTGAGAAATCACAATGTCAGGCTTGCAGACACAGTCACTTAGGCTATATTTAAAATGTCATTGGTTTCCCTGATTGTTTACAGTTTACCAACTGGGTTACTGTATTGACTCTCTTTGCTTACAATTTTGGATTTGTTACCCTAATATTGACCTGGTAAATGTCAATTCAGGATATGCTATGGAAATGACTATTTCATGGAGCAGCTGGTCTGGGAACCAATGAGAGGGGGAGCCATTTTAGACCCAATTCTTAGTGGAACACAGGATCTGGTGCAAGAGGTAATGGTAGTGGGGCCGCTTGGCAACAGTGATCATAATGCGATCAAATTTGAATTAATGACTGGAGGGAGGACATTACATAAATCTACTGTTCTAACATTTAACTTTCAAAAGGGACAATTTGATTAAATTAGGAAAATAATAGAAAACAACTGAAAGATGCAGCTACAAAGGTAGAGTTTTCATCAGGCATGTACATTGTTTAAAAATATAAATAACCAAGCACTCAAATAGCATATGTAGCTCACTAACCATCTACGAGAGATTATACATGAGTCGGCTCAGTATAGACTATTGGTCTATGAGTGACTGGCTTAGCTACAGTAGACCTACTAAAGTCATTAAATCATTCACAGTGGTTGCAAAAGACCTATTGCAAAAGCAAACAAGTTAACGGAGTGGACAGGCAAAGCAAAGGTCCGGGCTTGGAAAGAGTCAACGGTGTGGTCAGGCAAAGCAGAAGTCAAAGTCCGAGGAGGCAATCCAAGGATAGGTTGAGGATCAGGAACAGGAGTCAGGAAGAATCAGGAACTAGGAATGAGGAGAATCTCTAGGAGGCAACAAGAACTCGACCAGCGAGAAGGCCTATTGCAAAAGCAAACAAGTTAACAAAGCATGCTATCCATATAATACTGACTTCTCTCTTTTTCTGCACGTATATATAGAGGGAACTGGCCCAGTGTGATGGGTTCATGTGTATCTCTGTACCTTTATCCCTTTGTTTTAAAATGTGGGTTTAAGTACTGGAGCTCCGCTGACGTCCATTTCCGAGGCCGCGGCTCGGTTTCCGCTGCGGGCCCTACTTAAGACACAGTGACGAGCGCACTAGGGAGCGGCGTGTTGCTGAGTGGCGGTTTCTCTCCACGGGCCACACGGAGAGGCCCGTCGCGGAGCACAAGGATCCGTAGCTGAGTCAGAGGCACCAGGGGCGGCCCGAGAACGGAGCCGGAGGCCTACCGCCGCCAGGGACGAGGGACCAGGCACTGGATTCACTTGAGAGAGGTAAGGGGGCCAAGCCGCGGGTCTGCTGCGCCTGGCACGCAAAGCAGATTGTTATTGGTTAGTGTTATATTTTAATGGTAATTTTTGTTAATAAATTGAATTTAGAAGGTTAATCTAATATGGTGATTCCATCTGATTTTTTATTTAAACCTCTGACTTCTCCCTCTACCCTGAGGGACTGTTTAGGTGGGTGCTATTCCTTTTTGTCCTGGTAAGGTACTCTGAAAGGAAGGAGGTATTCCTCTTAGCTGCTCCCTTTGTGTAAACATCAAGTGATACCCAATTAGAAACAACTAAAGACTGTATATTATTACACCTCAGCCATCGAAAGCAGGAAGATTGACGCGCCACAAAGGGGGAGGGGGCTAAACAAGGTATTCTGGATGAGTCATTGGTGGTTATGCAGCATAGCTGTGTTTGCCCTCATGGACTATTGCTGGTCCAGGATAGTCATTAGCGGTCCAGTGTGGGCCAAATGGGGTTCAGAAAGTATCACTGAACTGGTATGAGGCTCAGAGTGTCGTCATGGTCTTGCATGGGCCGAGTGGGGTCCAGCTCTGACATTGGTGTCAGATGTACATCACAGGTGTGGTGGTTTCCAGGAAACCTGATGGACAGCTATGTGCCAGCAACTGATCACAGAAGAGGTCTCATTTCTCAGTCGGTTGGGAAGTGGGAGAGAGTCATTGATGGTCCAGGATGGGGTTGAATTGGATCCAGAGAGAATCATCGGTGGTCCAGCATAGGTTCAGGTCCAGAGTCAGGATAAGGAGAACTACTGATGGGTCAACATGGTGGGTACTTTCCTGGTGGATATTGAAGGGGTCTGAACGCTTCAACCTGACAAAGGACTTCATGTACCAGAATTCCCTGCTTCATGACGGGTTTACTTACAGTCTGCAATACAGCTGTAATTAGGACATTGAGAAACTCTCTGTCAGCACATTGCACATTTTCATCTTTTGGCTTCGCTGTTCTTATTCTCTGATAAGCTTTCACTGCTGTAACCTAGATTAGAACAATGGATGTATTATGTGATGGGCTGTATTACTGCAGACTCGCGAATTCCTTTCCAGAACTGCAAGTCCCAGCAGCCTCTCCTGCAGAACATGGGAGAAGTTTCACGAAAGTTCCAGGGTGTCGAGGGAGGGGGTCAGTAGCCCCTTCAGCAGGAATATGCTTGCTCAGCAATGCTTAGAACGCATGTGTAAAAGATAAGAACTGTAAAGTGCATAAGAGTCTGCTCCTGGAGGGGAGGGGCATGCAGTTGTACTGAGCCTTTGTCTTAGCTGCATCTTGCTGGCAATAAAAGTCTATCTTTACGGATCAGTTGTCTGGACCTCCTTACTGACTAAAAAGAGACGGTTACATTTGGCGAGCCAGCCAGGAGGTACCGGGGATGCTATTTTAGCCCCCCAGTTGGTCCAGGGGATTTTGTGGCGGAGTGATCCCCCAGACTTGCCTGGTGAGTAGCCACCGCTGAGTTCAGTGATCAGGTATCCGAGGGGGTCATTCCACGGAGATCCTCTGAGACCTTTGGGCTGGTGATCTGGGAAGAAGGCTTTCATGACGTTCGGAAGAACCCTGCAGGCGAGTATTAAGGGAATGATGGGAAAAGTGAAGAATAGCTAAAAGAGTAGCAAATAACCGGTCCATCCGTGAGGGGACCGAGGGGGCTTTGATCACACCCCAAGCGGTGGTTTGGTAGGAATTGCATTCCGAAAGCCACGCGCATAAAAAGAGGAAAAAGAAGTAACGCATACGATAGTGGGAATAGGTTTCTTGTTGTGTGAAAGTGACCCTTTTGTGTCTGACGGATACGGACCCCTTACCTATCCGTCTTCCCTTCCCTCCTTTGTCTGTGAATTCTATCCTGATGGGAGGGGGCGGTTCGACTCCATTAAAAGTCATGACGGAACACTATAGTGAAGTGTTCGATAGACATAAATGTACTAAACCCGGAATGATTCAACGATGTACCCATAGGTGGCCCGGTTTGTGTGTAAATTGGCCTCCGGAAGGAACTTTCAATTTCCAAACGGCCACAAGGGTCCTGAAAATAGTTAGTGAAGAAGGGAATCCGGGTTGCCCTGAGGATTAACCGTACATAACTGCTTGGATTGCAGTTATTGAGAATCCTCCGTCGTGGGCAAAGAAGTTAGTGGAGGGAGCCGCCCTCGTAATGGTGGCTCAGGTGCACAAAATGGGGAACTGGAAGTCCCCATTATTAATTAAGGATTGTAATGTATGTAACTGCTATCTGTGAATTGCAAGCACATGTACCAGGGATTTTTTGTTTTTAATTGTTTTAAACCCTAATAAGAAGAGATTTTGGTTTACAGATGCTGCACAAGACTACTATACAACAAATTAATGTACAGTGTTGTTAAAATACTGATTTGATTGCTGGAGAATGCATTTACTGGTGTTGAAGTTTAGAACTTGATGGCAGTTAAGGGTTAACGGCAGAGATAATTACAGGAGAGAGGAGGGAATCGAGCCAGAGGAAAAAAAAAAAAAAAAAAGACGTTGAGCCAGTGCGTAGTGCATTCAACATGGCTGTGCGTTTCAATGCTTGTCTCATATATATTATCTGTTATTTAAAAGTTACATTGGAACACATGATAAAGTATGAACTCTCTTTTGCTGACACAGTTTATTTTGAAGCTGTCTCTGGGAAATTTAGAGAAATGATTAAGAATGGGTTCTTTGTTAAAGTTTTTCTTGTTGCTTCTTTGGCTAGCAGTAGTTAAATATGCAGAGTTACTCCCTGTTTTAAGGAACTGGCAAGATAAGACAGCCAAGCATGTGCAGCGCTGACTGTGGGAATTACAGGATGCCGTTTGTAAAAAAAAAAAAAAAACAAAAAAAACAAAAACGGAGAAAACAAAGACTTAATATTAAAAATTTTGATTCAGTGGCAGGCGCAAGATAAGGATTATTGGAAGTTGTGGGCAAGAGAAGGGGCCACTATGCAAGATTAGGAACAAGAGCAAATATGAGTCGGCCCAAATGATAAAGTAGTAGCCCACACACACACACATATATATATATATTGCAATTATGTTCTTTTACCACTGGTGGGGGCTGGGCTCTGGCTATTACCATATGTTCTTAGTGTTTGCAATGTAATTGATACAAGGCTTCCAAGGGTTTGATCATCACTCCTGCACACCTAAAGCGCCCCCCCCCGGATCCTTGCCTGCAGATCCAGGTTGACTTTATTGAATTAACCCAATGCCAAACTTACAAGTATGAAGGAAGCAATGTTTTGCAGCTTCTCAGCCTCGTCAGAACTGATTTGCCTCCAGGCGCAGGTCACCTATTCAATTTCCAGATGGACTGTGATCTTTTCATCGTATTTTGAGATGTATGGGAACAGGGATCAGGAAGAGAAGAAAAGGGCCCGTCCCTGCAACCAGGAACTTAATAATAGAGACCCGACATCCGAAAGAAGCTGCAGAAGGCCGAAGGCTTTGAGGGCATGAGCCTCAGCCAGTTAAAAGCTATAGCAGACCAGGTATGTGGAAATAGAGAAGTGGAAGAGAAAAGAGAGAAGCAAGTAGAGACATGAAGGAGAAAGTGACTGTTAGCCGCCGCTCTCGAGGACACGCGGACGGGAAGGAGCCAAGACAATGGCAGACCGCGAAGAGGAGGGGGAACAAGACCCCCCCTTTGGGAAAGAATCAGTGTGCGTACTGCAAAAATGAAGGCCATTGGAAGAGAGACTGTGAAGAATGGCAAAAGAAATACGGGAGCCCTGCAGTGAATACTAACGACAAAAATGGACCTGCACCGACACAAAGGGGCCGAGGAGGAAGGAGATCGGACAACCCCCACTGGCAGATGGCGGGGGAGGCGACAAGGAGCATACAGCCTGAAGAGACCGGGAGGGAAGAATCCCCACTGACCCTCTGGTGGAGATCCACGAGGTAACACAACAAAAATCAGGGGCCTGTTGGACTCAGAGGCCAACGATCTGTCATGACTGCACCAATCGGCCCCCCCGACGAAAGAGACTGTTTCTATAGTGGGTGCCTCAGGTCAGGTACTCACTGCCCCTCTGCAGAAAGAATGAACTATACAAGTAGGCGGGACCATGGTATCCCTTATCGGATGGAACCTGCTGTGTAAGCCTCAGACCACATTGAGATTTCAACCAACAGGGGAAGTTAAAGCCTCCTTCGGGGACCATCCAGTGATACTCATCTGTCCCCTCCAAGAAGAATGGAGACTACATCTTCCCATAGTCGAACGAACCATCGAACATCGATATGAAAACAACACCCCCCTCAACAAAAACGAAGACAACTGATGGATAGTGTACCCCAAGTATGGTTCGAACAGAACCCGGGAGGAATAGCTATCGACGCTACCCCCATATGGATAGAGATGAAACAGAATGCACAGGTGATTAATCAACCTCAATACCCCATTCCATATATGGCCAGACAAGGAATCCAGATACACCTGCAAAGACTGTATGATTTGGGCATTCTTCGGCGAATCCGATCTGCTTGGAACACCCCTTTGTTGCCAGTAAAGAAGCCTGGATCTAATGACTATCGACCAGTACAAGACTTAAGAAAAGTGAATAGTCAAGTAGCAGATCTAGTAGCCCTCGTCCCAAATCCGTATTCAATCTTGGCTCAAGTCTCTCCTGCATCAAAGTGGTACAGTGTCATTGATCTCAAAGATGCCTTCTTCTCCGTCCCGGTGGCGGAGGAATGTCAGAAGATTTTTGCTTTCACATGGGAAGATGCAGATACTGGAGTAAAGCAGCAGTACACATGGACTCGGTTGCCTCAAGGGTTTAGGCACTCACCTACGCTGTTCGGTGAGCAACTGGCAAAAGACTTAAAGATGTATCAAGTAAAGTATGGGCCAGTCATACAATACGTGGATGACCTTCTGTTGTTTCGAGAGACGTACCTCGAATGTGCGGTATCCACTCTTCAGCTGCTAAAGACGTTGTACTCAAAAGGGTATCGTGCAAGTAAAAAGAAAGCGCAAATCTGTGAATTGGAAGTAGAGTATTTAGGCTTCCAAATACGTGGAGGAACCCGATGTCTGGGGATTTCTCGCACCAGTTCTATAAGAGATCAACCTGTACCCACTTGCAAGAAAGAGCTCCGGGCGTTCCTTGGAGCTGCAGGATACTGTAGGCTGTGGATTGCTAACTATGCAGTTATTGCCCAACCCCTGTACGACAAGCTGCGGGGTAAAGAGGCAGAATCTCAACCCTTCCAATGGGAAGGAAACGAACTGGCAAGCTTACGTCAATTAAAAGAAGCCTTAACTGAACCACCTGCCTTAGGATTGCCAGATGTGATGAAACCATTCCATCTATTCGTCGACGAGAAAAAAGGCATGGCCATAGGGGTATTGACTCAAACTCTAGAATCATAGGAACGACCTGTTGCATATCTGTCAAAAGGAATGGACAATGTTGCAAAAGGATGGCCAGGTTGTCTTCGAAGCATTGCGGCTGCATGCTTTCTAATTCCAGAAGCAGTCAAATTAACTTTTGGTCAAACTCTGAACGTAACAACTCCCCACACCATTCAAGGACTGCTAGAGACCCATGGACCAAAATGGATGACTAATTCACGTCTCGTCAAGTATTAAGCCTTACTGTGTGAAACACCTGAACTTCAAATACAGGACAGCAAAAACTTGAACCCGGCCACTCTTATGCCGGCACCTGAACCAGTTGCCCATGATTGTGAAGAAGTCATGACTACAATACATTCCAGTAGACCAGACCTGAGGGATCAACCCTGGCAAGGAGCTTGGACTTTATTAACTGATGGGAGCAGCCAAATCATTCATGAGATACGTTCTGCTGGATATGCTGTTGTATCCGAAGATGAAATCGTTGAGGCTCAACCTCTTCCCCCAGGAACGTCTGCACAAAAAGCTGAACTAATTGCCCTTACTCGAGCTCTGCAGTTGGCAGAAGGAAAACTGTAAATATCTATACAGACTCTAAATATGTCTTCCTTACAATTCAAGTGCATGGAGCATTATAGAGGGAAAACAATTGAACAATGCATCAGAAGTACGTGAATTACTAGACGCAGTTTGGCTTCCTCGCAAGGTGGCTGTAATGCATTGCAAAGCACACACCAGGAAATCAAACCCTATTGTCAAGAAAATCAGAGAGCAGATGAAGCAGCAAAAAGGGGCAACTCGGGAACCCTTCCAAGCAGTATTAATTGCATCGAATCATCAGGCTTCAGGCAGTCCTGGAGCTCATCACCAACGACTGCTTTCGCTCTTAAACTCTGGGCAAAACAAAATACCAAAATTATGACTGCAGTGTACCAGAATAGATTGGTTTTAGATTATCCTCTGGCCCAGGAAGGTTTGTGGAACATTTAACCTCTCCAATTGTTGTTTACAGGTAGATGACCAAAACAAGGTTATCCAAGACATCACTGATCGCATGGTCAAGATGGCACACGTCCCTGTCCAGCAATGGAATAGTGCTTGGGACTGGACCAATTGATTCCGTGGTTGGTTTTCCATGATCGATGGATTTAAGAGCTTGTTTGTTATCCCAGCCAGTTTAATTCTGTTTTGTTTTTTAGGACCCTGAATTATTCCTTTCTTGCTCAAACCGCCTTCGTCAGGTGATGAAGGACATTGCAGAATGCAAAACCGCCACGCAGCTTCTGTCACTGTACATGTATTCCTCTGAGCCTATAGAACCTGTTTAACCATCCTCATGTTTTATCCTGGGCCATCTTCCCATACATGACAAGTTCGGGCTACAAAGGGGGGTGGAGCCAATAGGGCCCATCCGTCTCAAACCCGTGAAGAAACCATCGGACTGTTTGGGAAATTAGGGCCCCCTGAGAACTCAAATTGCTAATTTTTCTTGTTTCTGTTTCTTTCAGCTCCACAGTTGCGTTGTGATGGTGTGATACTTTTCATAAATAATGATAAGTATCAAAGGGGGGAATGAAGGGGTCTGAACGCTTCAACCTGACAAAGGACTTCATGTACCAGAATTCCCTGCTTCATGACGGGTTTACTTACAGTCTGCAATACAGCTGTAATTAGGACATTGAGAAACTCTCTGTCAGCACATTGCACATTTTCATCTTTTGGCTTCGCTGTTCTTATTCTCTGATAAGCTTTCACTGCTGTAACCTAGATTAGAACAATGGATGTATTATGTGATGGGCTGTATTACTGCAGACTCGCGAATTCCTTTCCAGAACTGCAAGTCCCAGCAGCCTCTCCTGCAGAACATGGGAGAAGTTTCACGAAAGTTCCAGGGTGTCGAGGGAGGGGGTCAGTAGCCCCTTCAGCAGGAATATGCTTGCTCAGCAATGCTTAGAACGCATGTGTAAAAGATAAGAACTGTAAAGTGCATAAGAGTCTGCTCCTGGAGGGGAGGGGCATGCAGTTGTACTGAGCCTTTGTCTTAGCTGCATCTTGCTGGCAATAAAAGTCTATCTTTACGGATCAGTTGTCTGGACCTCCTTACTGACTCAGAGGCACCAGGGGCGGCCCGAGGACGGAGCCGGAGGCCTACCGCCGCCAGGGACGAGGGACCAGGCACTGGATTCACTTGAGAGAGGTAAGGGGGCCAAGCCGCGGGTCTGCTGCGCCTGGCACGCAAAGCAGATTGTTATTGGTTAGTGTTATATTTTAATGGTAATTTTGTTAATAAATTGAATTTAGAAGGTTAATCTAATATGGTGATTCCATCTGATTTTTTATTTAAACCTCTGACTTCTCCCTCTACCCTGAGGGACTGTTTAGGTGGGTGCTATTCCTTTTTGTCCTGGTAAGGTACTCTGAAAGGAAGGAGGTATTCCTCTTAGCTGCTCCCTTTGTGTAAACATCAAGTGATACCCAATTAGAAACAACTAAAGACTGTATATTATTACACCTCAGCCATCGAAAGCAGGAAGATTGACGCGCCACAAAGGGGGAGGGGGCTAAACAAGGTATTCTGGATGAGTCATTGGTGGTTATGCAGCATAGCTGTGTTTGCCCTCATGGACTATTGCTGGTCCAGGATAGTCATTAGCGGTCCAGTGTGGGCCAAATGGGGTTCAGAAAGTATCACTGAACTGGTATGAGGCTCAGAGTGTCGTCATGGTCTTGCATGGGCCGAGTGGGGTCCAGCTCTGACATTGGTGTCAGATGTACATCACAGGTGTGGTGGTTTCCAGGAAACCTGATGGACAGCTATGTGCCAGCAACTGATCACAGAAGAGGTCTCATTTCTCAGTCGGTTGGGAAGTGGGAGAGAGTCATTGATGGTCCAGGATGGGGTTGAATTGGATCCAGAGAGAATCATCGGTGGTCCAGCATAGGTTCAGGTCCAGAGTCAGGATAAGGAGAACCACTGATGGGTCAACATGGTGGGTACTTTCCTGGTGGATATGGGCTCTGTTCATGGCTCCCACCTCTGCTTCTGTGTGCGGGGCTGCTGCATTCCACGATTTCAAGGTGAAATGCAGAAGCCCCGGAGGAACATGAGCCCAATTACGCTGTAAAGTGTCCTGTTCATATCCTTTATAGACGAATCAAGGCCTTGCAGGTCACTGAATTGCAAGGCCTTGATTGCAGCTACTAATGAAGCTTTAATCAGATCCAACAACACACTGATTGCAGTGGTGCACTCCCTTGCAGACTGTATGGACTCTCTACCAAGACAGTGCATTTATTTCCTCATGTGTAACATCTCCCCATGTATAGCCATCCATTCCATCATCATTCTGATCTCAGTCAGTTCTGTTGCAAGCTGGTCCGCCACTGCATCTATGGTATGAGTGGTGCTTCCGTTGGTGGGACAGTGCCATGATCTGAGACGCTCTAGCTAGAAGAGGTCTCATTCTATTGCACTTTTCTGCGGATATGCTCCATAAGTAAGGAGCCCGATGGAAATCTTAGAACTGTGAGAAAGTCACTAGAGTTGTAGGCAAATTGTCCAAAAGTAGCTAAATTAGTTTCCTGTCTTATTCACAGTTCTAAAATCACCATTTGATTTAAAAAAAAACAAAAACAAAACTGCCAGATCTAGCTACAAAATTGAGGTTTCTCTCGTCTCCCCTTGTCTCGCTTTGACTTTGTGTTTCCCCCTCGGACCAAATTGAGTGGCGCACCACCCCGGCAGACCATTTTTTGCGAGGTTCCCACCTCCGCGGTTTCCCGCCGGACCCATTTCGATGCTGCAGCAGCAGCAGCAGCGCGCGGCTCTCCCCCCAGCTGTTGGCCCTGGCTGCAGGGCTCCTCTCCTCCTCCTCCTCCAGCTCTGTCAGTTACTCGTGGTTGCGCCGCTGGTCGGGTCCCGAGCCCGATGCTGCTGTTGGTAGCAGTTACCCCTCTGCCCTCCGGGATAGCTGACAGCTGGCTAGCTCGACGGAAAAAAGGAAAAGCAAGGAAACGGGCCGTTTCTGTTTACCGCCGCTCAGGCTGCGGCAACAGCCGCTCCCTGTAAAGGGGCGAGGAGCCGTTTCCCTGCCACCGATGTAAGTGCATTTAAAAATGAATGTTTAATTCCCGCCCCGGTTACGCTCGGCGGCGGCTTCACCGGCTGGCAACCTGAAATGCTCTTGCCTTTTCCAGAGCTGGGATGAGGCACTGCGGTCGGGCAGCTTTCCTCGCTGGAGCTGGTTGTATTTTTTCTTGGTGAACTATATGTAATAGTATCAGGCTAGTTTCTCCTACAAGCAATAAAGTCATATTAGAAAAACAAAAAGTAATGTCAGTTGCTTACAGTGTCTTGTGGCCACTCATATAAGCTAAATGCGGCCTCCTGGTATGTTGGTGGTTACTGATGTAGGGGAAGTCGAGTGATGGGGGGGGGGTCTAAAATAAAGGCAGTGTAGCGTCTATGGGAATGGACTGCAGTATCTAGAGAAATAAGGCACAATCGCTTGGCAGTTTAGATGAAATGAACCTGTGTTCAGAGTGCAGGCCCCTAGATGCTGCTCCTTTTATTTAGTTTAGTTCACGCCTTTTCGTTGGTGGCCGAACGCCTCTGATGTTCAAGTACAGGAAGTATTTTCCCTGCTCCCAGAGGGCTTACAATCTAAGGTCCTATAAGAAAATTGGTCATGTCCATGTCATTCAATTATGGGAAAACAGAGCTGATGATCTTGAGTAAATTCCCTTTAAATAATATGCCTACTTCTTTTCAGTTTGAGTATGAGTGATTACTGTTTTTCTACAAGTAAGGAATCTAGGGATAGTGCTAGTGCAACTGATTGTGCAAGCTGTGCACTTGCACAGGGCAGTGGCTCCTCGGATGGCATGGTGGTGGCCTGGGGGCACCTAGGGCTGAAGTTCAGAGGAGGGCATGTGGGCATCTGGGGGTTCTCAACCCACCAATGGTCTCACCTAAGAGGAGGCCACAATGCTGTCTAGTGGACCCCATCTTGGCGGCAGCCAGGACAATGGAGGCCATGTGGAGATCCTGCAGACCTTATCCCATAGGCACCAAGTTGACAAGGAGGCGATGGGGCTGTCTGATGGATTCTATCGCACTGGAAGTTAGGACAAGGAGGAGACTGCAGGCCACCCGGTGGACCCCATCCTGCCAGCATCCAGGACAACAAGTAGGCCATGGGGCCTCCTGGTGGATCTCATCCTACAGCATCTTGGGGTAATGAAGAGGCCACAGGGCTGCCTTGTGGACCCCATCCTGCTGTAAGCATGTTGGTGAGGGAGGGGGAGGGAGTGTGTGTGTGTGTGAGAGAGTGTGTGGGGGAGGGAGGGAGCATGTGTGAGAGCATATATGTGTGTGTATGAATATGTAAGAGATAGCATGTGTGTGTATAGCTATATCTATCAGTATGTATATAAAAGAGAGGGAAAGTTTGTGCATCCCTCTCCCACTAATCCATGAGAATCTCAGGGTGACTGGAAATCAAAAGCTCCTGGGCATGGTTTTGTTTTTCCATTGTTGCATTGCATAGGGAGTCCTGTCTCATTTTTACCTATATTTTTTTTTCTATTGTTCTTTATGGTTACTCTGTTCTCTATTTGGTGAGGGTCTGTTTGTGTTATGTATGTATGACTGAGGTGAGGTATTCTAATAGGAGGTATAGGGGTGTTTTAGGGCCTGGTATATTTGTAGTGTTGCCTTTTTATAGATAGAGTTGATACTGTGTGAGTGCTGGCAGTCAATGTAGTAAAGCAACGTGGGAAGTTAAACATATGCTTGTGAGAGTAAGCAGTGGTGGTATCGGGGAAAAATGAGATTACTGCGATCATCGTTTTTGTACTGTTACTAGATGTACCCAGCGCTGTGCTGAGTACATCTAGTGCTTCATGGAGCTTACAATCTAGTCAAGAGACACAGGCAAGTCATTTCAGGAAATTTATTACAACATAGGGAAACAGTGAAAGCCCCACCAGTCTCTCTTTCACATTTTAAAACAAAGGGATAAAGGTACAGAGATACACATGAACCCATCACAATGGGCCAGTTCCCTCTATATATACGTGCAGAAAAAGGGAGAAGTCAGTATTATATGGATAGCATGCTTTGTTAACTTGTTTGCCACATGTGGCTGTCAGAGCTCTTCCACTGCTGCTGCTCCTCCTCCCAACACTCAGAATGAGACACATCCAGTGCTCCTTGCACACTCAACCTGGGGATAAGGCAGATGCTCAAATGATTCAAAGGAAGATGCTCAGTAAAGGAAAGATGAAGAGGTGCTGTGTGAGCCGAACAAAGAAAGGCCTGGGTATCATAAGAACATAAGAAATTGCCAAGGGTCCATCATGCCCAGCAACCTGTTTCCAAAGAGGCCAAACCAGGCCACAAGAACCTGGCAATTACCCAAACAATAAGAAGATCCCATGCTACTGATGCAATTAATAGCAGTGGCTATTCCCTAAGTAAACTTGATTAATAGCAGCTAATGGACTTCTCCTCCAAGAACTTATCCAAACCTTTTTTGAACCCAGCTACACTAACTGCACTAACCACATACTCTGGCAACAAATTCCAGAGCTTTCTTGTGTGTTGAGTGAAAGAATTTTCTCCGATTAGTCTTAAATGTGCTGCTTGCTAACTTCATGGAATGCCCCCTAGTCCTTCTGTTATACAAAAGTGTAAATAACAGATTCACATCTACTCGTTCAAGACCTCTCATGATCTTAAAGACCTCTATCATATCCCCCCTCAGCCATCTCTTCTCCAGCTGAATAGCCCTAACCTCTTCAGCCTTTCCTCATAGGGGAGCTGTTCAATCTCCTTTATCATTTTGGTTGCCCTTCTCTGTACCTTCTCCATCTTTTTTGAGATGGGGCGACCAGAATTGTACACAGTATTCAAGGTGCGGTCTCACCATGGAGCGATGCTGAGGCATTATGACAGTTTACAATTTATTATCCATTCCCTTCCTAATAATTCCTAACATTCTGTTTGCTTTTTTGACTGCTGCAGCACACTGAGCCAACGATTTTAAAGTATTATCCACTCTGATGCCTAGATCTTTTTCCTGGGTGGTAGCTCTTAATATGGAACCTAACATTGTGTAACTACAGCAAGTGTTATTTTTCCCTATATGCAACACTTTGCACTTGTCCACATTAAATTTCATCTGCCATTTGGATGCCCAATCTTCCAGTCTTGCAAAGTCCTCCTGTAATGTATCACAGTCCACTTGTGATTTAACTACTCTGAATAATTTTGTATCATCCGCAAATTTGATAACCTCACTTGTCGAATTCTTTCCAGATCATATATATATATATATATATATTGAAAAGCACGGTCCAAGTACAGATCCGTGAGGCACTCCACTGTTTACCCTTTTCCACTGGGAAAATTGACCATTTAATCCTACTCTCTGTTTCCTGTCTTTTAACCAGCTTGTAATCCACGAAAGGACATCGCCTCCTATCCCATGACTTTTTACTTTTCTTTGAAGCCTCTCATGAGGGACTTTGTCAAATGCCTTCTGAAAATCCAAATACAGTACATCTACCAGTTCACCTTTATCCACATTTTTATTAACCCCTTCAAAATAATGAAGCAGATTTGTTAGGCAAGACTTCCCTTGGGTAAATCCATGTTGACTGTGTTCCATTAAACCATGTCTTTCTATATACTCTACGATTTTGATCTTGAGAATAGTTTCCACTATTTTTCTCGGCACTGAAGTCAGGCTCACTGGTCTATATTTACCCGGATCGCCCCTGGAAACTTTTTTAAATATTGGGGTTACATTGGCCACCCTCCAGTCTTCAGGTGCAATGGATGATTTTAATGATAGGTTACAAATTTTAACTAATAGATCAGAAATTTGAGGTTACCAACTTTTCCACAGACCATAACTGGACACTTGAAGTCAGGGTCGTAATGGTGTTTATTCCCTCCTCTTTTTGCATAAATATGCATATTTTATATTATGTCATTTGGAACCCATTTATTAGGCCTATTATATGTTGGGTATAGGCTTGGCCCTCAGAAAACCATGAGTATACTAATAGTAAACTTCCCATACCAAAATAGGACTAATTGACAGCATGCATATAGTAACAGTCTTATCCATGAAAAGGCAACAATGCAAGTATTACACCAAACCCTAAAACACCAATACATCACCTATTAAGAAAAGAGAATAAGCCAAGTTGCTGTAGATTTTTCTGTCGCTAAGCAGGCTGAATTAACCATGCTGTCTGGAATGTCCCCCTGGTGGGCCGAGGCTGAAACTGTCTGCACGCCTGCATGGCCATACCCATGCGATCACTGAGCCACTCAGTTTTCATTCCTCCCGCGGAGCTCACGGACGCGGATTCTTCTCTCCTTGGCTTTTCTTTTTCCTTTTCTTCACTCCTACACCTCGGTGTACCCCAAAAACTACTTTTAAATGCTACTCATGGTGCCCAAAGCCCCAGGCATCAAATATTGCCAGTGTGACAAAGTTATGTCCATCACCGAGCATAACTATTGCTACCTATGCCTGGGGCTGGACCATGACTAGATATGCTGTTGCGACTGTGGCAGGATGTCCCCGAGGGCCCAGTGTCAGTGGGCCTAAAAAATTGCCAGGCTGAGGGAGAATGAGCCATCGGGCTCGAATGCCCCGACAGACCGCACCACTCAATCTTCACTTGTGCCGAAGCTGAAGAAGCCAACCCCAGCAAAATGAGCGGCATCGCTGGAACCAACTTCAATAGGCCAGGGCCAATTGGGGAAACCTCCTAGAGAGCCTGAAGGTAGGGGTTTGGGGGGAAAACCTCCCAAAAGACCCAAAAGCAGTGTCAAAACTGAAGGTCGTCACACAGGAGCCAATGACCCCAAAACCCCCCAAAGCATGATGCAGCTCGCGCATGAAGCAGAACGACGCACAGGGATGCTTGATGCACATTTCTCAAAAGTATTTGACACAAGATGATCGACGCAGCACTATGCACAATATGATGCTGATGCAAGTTATATCGACGCATGCGTCAAAATGAAAAGTGAAAGATAGACATTCGGCACAGGAACGCCATTTGTTGACACCTTTGATGCACAAGACAGTATAAGGTAAAGGAACATTCAGGAGGAGCCTATCAGGCTCCATGGCGTCCAGACCCACAGGTAATATTTACTGCAGAAAAACTCTGGGGCCCCAACAACTCTGATATGGACATCATGAGAGTCTCGGATGGATATTCAGCTTCCTCTCCCAGAGGTAGTATTATTCACAGGCCTTTTAGAGGTCTATAAGCAAAAGTGAAAACAGCCTCAGCTCCAGGAACCCCTGGATAAAAGATAGAGATCTTGCCCTGAAGTCTAGATCCAGGCACACAGCAAGAGGGGACCAGACTCCTCAATTCTTTTGGCGGCATTACTATCTTCTAAGTCAAAGTGGTCGACCCATTCGTGAAAGAGGGAGGGGGTAGTCTCGCCTCCTTCCAGTCTTAAATTAGGTGGTGCAGCCTCACAAGCCATGTCCCAGATTTTGGATATTGTACAGGTCTTCTTTGCCTCTATGCCTGCTGCCCACCACACTTAGACTATCCTCTAGTGATTCGGAAGATATGGCATCACGATCACTTCCTTCTCTCCCCCCCACCCCCCCTGAGGAAGTAGGAATAGAAGTGGGCAGCTGCCAAGGACTGAGTCCAGCAGTCTCAAAACCTGTCAAGGACATTCCAGACTCCCCACCAGCTTCTCCTGGCACGTCCACAGGAATTCCATCGGACCCTCCGAAGGAACCACCAGAACCCTCCTGACCTCCGGAGGACATATTCAGAGTTTGTTGAAAAGGTGGGATCCCTATTGAAAATAGAGACGAACAAATGGCCTGATCCAAGAGCAGAGATAATGGGATTCTCGAGACTTTTGACATCCCGTCGGAACCAACAGTGCTCTCATCTCATGTGTTCCTAGAAGGCCTAATGGACAAAACCTGGGAATCACCTTTCTCAGGGCCTCCTATTTCACGAAAAATGGATCTGAAATACAGAATGCAAAAATCTTCACTACCTCACACGTCAGTAGTGGTTGAGTCGGCCTTGGAAAAAAGCGAAGAAGACATGTCTATAATTCAATACATCACCAGGGAGAGAGAGTAAATATCTAGATGACTTTGGTAAGAAGGTTTTTCAAGTAGCCATGCTGAACACCAGGATTTGGCCGAATCAATTTTATATTACCCAGTACTTGTATGAATGGTTGCAAGAATTGAAACATAAGGAGGGTTCAAAAACAGACTGTCAACTACAGAACCAAACTATAGCTGACATGGAGGAAGTCTTATGCCATCTTCATCGTACAGTGTTTGAGGTCTTCTATACATTGGCCAGGACGTCAGCAGCTTCTATATTACCCTGAAGGATTGCTTGGCTTCCAGCAAGCACCATCCACAAAGATGTACATGAAAAGTTGGCTGATCTCCCTTGCAGGGGAGAAAATTTATTTGGGGACAGGTTACAAGAAACTGTATCCCAACTAAAGGAGCAGGGTGTGGCGGTCTCTTCTCTTACCACACCGACAGAACAATATTTGTCAGAGATTCTACCCAACTTATAAGAAGCCTTACTTCCAGAGACATCAATGTAGACCGTTCATCCCCTACAAGGTACCCCCCCCTACCGAACTCAGACAGCAACCACATCAAGCACAACCAAGAGGATGTGCAGCAGCAGAGCAATAACCAGAAGCCTCAGCAGAATTTTTGAAGAAGGCTCATCCACAGCGTTTGTCTGATATAGGCAGCAGGATATACTCCTTTTACCATACCTGGTCCTCCATCTCATTGGATTGTTGGATTCTAAGTGTGGTACCAACTGAACTTCTGATTGACCCCCACAACTGCCCCATCTAACACCATCTTTTCAAAACCTAAAGAACCGTGATATTCTTCACCAGGAGCTTCGCTTGCTTCTCAAACAGCATGAGATCCAACCATTACCTCAACATCAACACAATCAGGGATTTTATTCCCAATATTTCCTCATCCCGGACCCATCTTGGACCTTAGGGCCCTCAACAAATTTATTCGGAAGGAGAAATTCAAGATGACATCTCTCAAAACATTCTACCATTCCTACATCCCAGTGACTGGATGTGCTCTTTGGATCTCAAGGACGCATATACCCTTATCTCCATGCATCCTTCTTCATGGCGATACCTTTGTTTTCAGGTGAACAAGAAACACTACTAATACAAGGTGCTTTCGTTTCGCCGTTCATCAGCACCCTGAGTTTTCACAAGATGCCTAGCTGTGGCCCACGTAAGCAGGAAAGGGATCAAGATATTCCCCTACCTGGATGATTGGCTCCTAGTCTCCTCAAACTCCAAAACGCTCCGATCACACCTAAGGCAGATCATATCCTGCTTAGTAAAATTGGGATTCATAATCAACTATGAGAAATCCAACCAAGACCCAATCCAAGTCCTTCAATTCATTGGAGCGGTGATAAACGCCAAGCTCTCCTCCCAGCGGAGAGGATCCAAACTTTTCGCAAGCTGGATGTACATCGAGCTAGCTGACAAGTTGCACAATCACCCTAGAGCATTGTGCTCTGAAGATTTGTGCTCCAGCGCTGGCTGACTTTTCCAATTCAGTTCACTATTTGGAAGCTGTAGGGGAAGAGTGCTTTGAAGACTATGTGTTTGGACGCTGTGTTGACTATTTTTGTTTCTTAGATGGCACCGGCACGGAATGCATTGAATGGAATTTGTTGCTGGGGATGTGGTTAGTGCAGTTGGGTTTAAAAAAGGATTGGATAAGTTCTTGGAGGAGAAGTTCATTACCTGCTATTAATTGAGTTGACTTAGAAAATAGCCACTGCTATTACTAGCATCGGTAGCATGGAATAGACTTAGTTTGTGGGTACTTGCCAGGCTCTTATGGCCTGGGTTGGCACTGTTGGAAACAGGATGCTGGGCTTGATGGACCCTTGGTCTGACCCAGTATGGCATTTTCTTATGTTATGTTCTTACATGTAGCAGAATACCTCTCCTCAGTCACATGTGCAGACCCTCACCTAACAAAGAATAAAGAGACCATAAAGCATAAATAGAAACATGCAGGCCAAAAAAATTGGAAACCGCAATAAACCGGAGACTCTGTATGCATTGTAACAAAGGAAAAAGAGAAACCTCACTAATCCTCAAAACAAATCAAGAAATATAAAATCAATAGCAGTAAATCCATACTAACAAAAAGAACAGATTATTTCAAACAGCTGATGAGTGGAATATCCAATAATTAAAAACTCGTATAAAAAATTTCTAGATACTAATAAAATATTTCAAAATAGTAGACACAAAGACCCAATAATGAAGAATAAGGATAAAAGAAATGCTTTGCTCTGCAAACCTAGGAATGTTTGATATCCAGTTGCCCTGAGATTGATTTATTTATTTTAAAACTCTTCTATACCGTCGTTAAGTTAGATAACCATCACAACGGTTTACAGCAAGGCACGATAATGAAAATATGAGTGGTATAGATTACAAATTAATCATGTGCCATCATAGTAAGGTAACAATTTAATACAATAATCTATGTGTGTAAGTTAAGCTCGTCTGTTGGGAATATATTAGGCGGTTTGAATTCGCGGTTTTGAATTCGCAGGAGGAGAGATGGTTTGCTTGCAACTTTCTCCTCTCTTTGGCACACACAAGCTCTCTCTCTCACACTGGCTCTCAGTCACATACATGTTCTCATGCTCTCACTTACATAGGATCTCAATCATGTACATATACACATTTCTCTCATTTATATAGGCTCTTAATCACTTATTTACACACATGCTGTCTGTCTTTCTTTTCACACTTACTCACACAGGCTTTCAATCACACATTTACATATATGCCGTCTTTCTTTTACACACGTCTCTCTTTCTCTTACTTACAGGCTGTCAATCACATTCTCACATTCTCTCACACCTACATCGGAGCTGTCACACACAGACACACATGCTCTCTCTTACCTATACACACAGGCTCTTAATCATACATAGACCTGATCTTTCTCACTTACACACACAGGTTCTCAATCATATACTTACGTTCATGCTATCTCTCAATCACACATGTTCACATGCTCTCTCTCACTTACATAGGCTGTCAGTCACACACATATACACATACTTTTTCTCTCATTTATATAGGCTCTTACACATTTACACACATGCTGTCAGTTTCTTCTCACAGTTACAAACACAGGTTTTCAATACAGGCTCTCACACACAGACAAGATGGCAAACACATATGCTGGCTCGCTGGGATAGAGCAGAGGAAACAAAGTAGCCACTCCAGTTATCTTTCACCCAGCAGATCTGTATCTTGGAGGTATTTATTATATTATTTTTTAACTGGTTTAGTGTTTTTCAAACTTTGACACTGACTCTCTTTTTGAGCATCTATTATGTAACCATCTGAACCACCACTTGCACATTCCCCAGCTCTCCTCTTAGATTCCTTTCACACTGCGCTCACGCATGGGTGGTTTTTAATGCTTCCTGGAGATGGATTTATGATGGTTGGGGGGTTTAGGGTTGCCACCTGTCTCTGTCATGAGAGCAGGCTAATCCAGTCCGGGCTTTATCCTAGTGGATATATGACTTACAGGTTTTTGCATGCAGTCGTGTTAAACCAGAACTGGATTAGCCTGTTTATTACAGAGCTAGGTGGCAGTCTTAGAGGGGGATAAGTTCCTGAGGTCAATTGGAATGGAGGTTGTGTGTATATTTATACATAGTGTATATTGTAGAGGGGCATGACTAAAGTAATGCAGAAAATGGTAACACTATAAATACTCTCATGCATGAGGATACTGGGTGCAACTGGCAGCAAGCAAGGTGAGCAAGACCAGAAACCTTTGATACAGCAGAATACACGATAACCAGGTAGTCCAATAAAACACAATTGTTTATTACATTTAAGGGAAAAAATGACCTTTCTATTTAAGAAAATGAATGCTGTGCTGTAGTAATGAAGAGAGGGCCCTTGTTCATATATCTTTCTTTATTTTTTTTTTTTTTAACTTAGAAACTATGGTCAAAGAATGTCATCAGGCACCCAAGGGCACCCTCGATCTGCTGTACAGAGAAGCAAAGCATCTCCGTCACCTTCTTCAGCCTCAACTGGATCTTCAGATTCTGTACATAGAACCCGAGCAAGACCTAGTGATAAGCTGAATCCAAAAACTATTGATCCGGTTTGTAATGTTAATCTTCTTTAATCAATAATTTTTGCCAGAAAGTATTGGGCAATCTGCATGCGACTTAGACCTTTGCCATTGATGCATATCTCCCACACTGGGTGTAGATACCTGCCAAAAAATACTGCTATGCCAGTCCAGACAAGTGGGTTGTTCTTTCCTACCAGCAGATGGAGGTAGAGAGCACAGTTTTCTCTGTGACTTCATCACAGCTACTTACATGGGGCGCAGTCTAGACCAGGGCTTCCCAAACCTGTCCTGGGGACCCTACAGCCAGTCGGGTTTTCAGGATATCCACAACGAATATGCATGAGATACATTTGCATACCATGGAGACTCGGTATATATCTCATGCATATTCGTTGTGGATATCCTGAAAACCCGACTGGCTGTGGGGTCCCCAGGACAGATTTGGGAAGCCCTGGTCTAGAATTTTCCCTAGTATTCTCTACTGCCAGCATATGATAGGACATATTGTTGGTGCAGCAGGATTTTGTTTCTCTGACAAGGCCTGCCCAGCCCTTGAGGTTGGAATAAGGCAGGGCTTTCTCCAGTGTCCTAAGGCCAGGCTCCTGGTTTTCTAATAACAAGGTAACGTGCCAGAAACTTGTCTGTCTTTAAAGATTTATTTAAAACTTAAAAAATGGAAACAGGAGAGCAACTCAGAACAGCTTGAGGCTCTTTTTTAGTGCGAGCAGTGTCGGGAGGTGAGCCGCTTCGGTGCCACTCTAATCTGTCCTCCCACTCTTCTGATGGAGAAGAAGAGCTGCCAGTGCCCGGCTTGTGGCTGCGAGCATGCTGCTTCTGTTTGGGGAATTTCGTGCACAGTTTGCCTCAAAACCAGAGGAGTCCCCAGAGAGTGTTCTAATGCCTTCATTTCCATATTAGCAGGACTGGCCACTATGGGAAATAAGCCCTCTTCTTTTCTGCTTGGGAAGCATGGCTCCAGGGCCTAGAGTCAGCATTTTCGGTGGGAAAAGTTGCCATGTTAGCTGCAGGTCCCTCTGAACATATGGTACCTAAGAGCACTACAGCCAGTTTTTTAAGCTCCCTGCATTTATCCCCATTCGGAGATGGGATCTCTGAAGCTTCTGTTCTTTCATGCCCTACTCCTTCAGAGTTCTTTAGATTTCTCCATCAGGCCTTTTATACTATTCAGAGGCCTCTTGGAGACATGCAGTTCTCTGGGTTTTCTGGCAAGGGACCTGTTCCTAAGTCTGTGGCTCACTTATTACCTTGTAAACAAGCCCAGGGGCCTTGTGATTTGGGAGATGCCTCTCCCCTTCAGAAAGGAGCCTGTTTTCGAGGTCCTGGATGAATGTATTCATACAGGCAGCCTGAACTCCTTGGAGGAAAGTTATGTGCCCTTAGTAACAGAAGATGATGTGATTATCTGGTTTTTCCAAAGGGACGAGATAAGGTGGTTACTGCCCTAAAAATTTTAGTAAACAAATTAGAAGCAGTTCCTGAATGGGATCTGTTAAAAGAGGGGCTTCTCCTCTAATTACAGAATGAATACCAGCTTCAAACGATAATAAAGAGAGAGGTTTATTAATACAGATAAGTAAATAGAGGAAGGCGGATAATTCCTCTAGGAGCAGAAAAATACAGAAATAATTTAGTACAAGCAAAGGTGTACAAGGTCTGTTTAAAATCTGCTCAGTGTTCTTCACATGTGCATCAGCTTATAAAGGGTCTGGGGTCTGCTGTTATCAGTTATCTGCATAATCCACACCCTTTACCTTTAATAGCCAATCGATATATATGTTAACATGTGTACTTTAGCTTGCTCTTACTATAGGCCACAGGCCTCTTCTTATCAGTTAGAATAACAAACTTAGTTCCATCCTTCCAGGAATGATGTCATCTGTGCTGGATAATTCTCTGGCAAGTTCAGTGATCAGTGCTTCATAGTGCTATAACTACATATGTGCAGGATATATGCAGTGCACTATTCTACATATCCCCCTGTGAAGGGTGATTGGCTAAGAACCCTTCATACCTATCTGAGTCACATATCGCCATGTCTTAGGCTGCCCAGCCTAGTTAAGGCTACTCCTTACTGGCGAGAGGCATTACCCGTCTTCGTACCGATATGCTCATTTTTCACAGATAGTCATTACAGGTGGTGGGGGAATGGTACAATGTCAGCATGAGAATCCAAAAGCATCAGGTTCAAGGTTTCAGCTTGATTAAGCATGATCTGAGTGCTAGTCTATGTTACCAGCATTTCAGAAACTTGATCACGGCATCTTCGTAGGCAGATACAGAGACATGGTAAGCAGAGACAGACAACTAGCCCAAGTAAGGCAATTGTACACATGGAGCCAATTAGAATTTTGAATCCTGAACCTAAACTAGAAAACCATGAGCCAAGGGATCCAAATGGATCACTGACATCAAGTCCTTTCCAGGTTTGCACCGGTACATGTGCTATAGACATCATGTTCCGAGTGATTTCCTCAATCACTTCACCCTTGTCGTCTATTTGAAGACAACAGTTACTGAGGTTAAATTTACCACATAATCCTCTTTCTACAGCTAGATTATAATCTAATGCTAGATGATTCTGATAAATAGCATTCCAAAAACCCTTTTGCTGAGTGGCTAATATTCTCAGTGCTTTAGCAGTTTCATTAGTAATTATTTCAACAACAGCTTGCAATCTTATAATACGATTCAACATATAAATTGGAGTTCCATAACCCCAGGAGCCTTTCTAATAGGTTACAATATTGAGCCAATAAGAATTTACCATTTGAGCTTACATGGTATAGTTGAGAAAAGATTGAGATAAACAAGAAGAATTGCCTATAGCTATAGTGTGTAATACTGTGTAAGGTCTATGGATGCACTTTGTTGCAACAATGGAATGGGCCAATGTCCACTGCGCTTTACATGAGATGGGATCGGTGCTTTTGCACATGGGGGTCACAAATATAGCAATCAGGAGGGATAACCTATCAGAGCAGTTAGATATCATTCTCAAAAGGTACAGAGAAAACATGAAGAGGTAGTCCATTGGAATGGACAAGGAGGAGAAGGAAAAACAACAGAAACATAAGGCATGTTCTGGTCATAGGTAGGAGTAGGTACAGTTGCATATCCTTGTGAGAGGAAGCCTCAGTTAGAATGGGTAAATTTCTACAAGGAGATCAATCTCAGAATAAGGACAAAGGCCACAAAACTACTAAGAAATATTTGTAAGAGGGTGTAAACAAACTCCAGGTAAAATCTGAGAGGAAGTGTTACAGGAAGAAATGTTCAAAAAGGTTACAGAGAAATCAGAGTATAAAGGGAATAGGATATTGGAATATAAAAAGCCAGCAAAGTAATTACTATAGGTACAGGCTGCAGAAGAAAGAATAAGTCAAAGAGATGCAGAGGTACTACCAGTAAGACGAGTGGGAAAATGCTAGAAATAGCTTACAGCAAATAGAACAGCATGAATGTAACGTACTCTGATGTAGCAGAAATATATATGCACATAAGAAAAGGAGAGATCCAGAGAAAAACCTGATAGTTAAAGGATAAGGGTGTGTATGGCCAAGCCAAATCATTACCACATCTATAGGTCAAATCCCAGAATGCGGGTAGGGAATATACTTAAAAATGAGGGAAACCGACCTTTCGGTAGGGAGTCAAAGGGCAAATGTCATAACTAGATCTTGAGGAGTGTCTCATTTATGGACTTGTATCCATTGTTGGGTAGGGACTTCAGTAGGGTCAAAACAGGTAATGGTTGTATGCACATACACTGTATTGTGTGGAATTATGAGAACGGTATGTAATTGTCCCTTCACAATCATAAGGGAATTTGTATAGCAGAGTAGAAGTTTTAGTCGTACCATCTATAGTTACTGTGATGCAAGCATTACAATTCGGGTCAGTGGTGCATACAGGGAGTATGCCATTCCAAAGGTATAATGCACAAAGAAGGATAAACATGTTAATGCAAAAAGTGAATACCAATCTGAAAATACAAAAGCAAACTGATAGTAACAAAGAAAAGAAGGCAAAGAAAAAGGGCTGTTGAAACATCAGGCAAGTGCAGTCATGTGACAAAGCATCTGTAGGCCCAATAGTGGATAAAACATTGTCCAGGGTTAAGGGATTCAAGAAAACATTTGACCATACTGGGGCATATCTCGTTCTAAGAGAACAATCAGTGGGATGTAGTAAGTGGGTAATGTAATCAAGGCAGCTTTCATAGACAAGGGTAATGGGTGAAGAAAAGCATATTACATAATCGTATAAAGATATAAGAGGTTGGGGTTAGACAAGGAAGATACTATAAAATTTAGAAAAACCAGCATTAATTCTGTCCAAATAATGGCAATTTGCAAATAGGTCCAAACAGCATCTGAGCAAGACAAAAACAATGAATATGATGTATGATGGCAGTCTTTGAAAACAGTTCACAGTCCAAGTCAGGATAATCTTTGAATTCAATGATGCAGTTGGGGGAAAACAGGTCATTCAGCTTAGTGCACTTCAGGGACAGGAGACAGAGCCGTGCAGTTCGACAGTAGGTAGGTTACTTGATCAGAAGCTACCATAAGGGCAAAACAAATTCAGATTAATTAGGGAAAAGAGTTCACCACAGACATCACATCACAAAGAACATTAAACTTTGACATACAACGTCACTCATTCAGCAGGTGCAAAGACATATGACACAGAAAACAAACAACAAGAAACATATGGGTTACGTCTGATGAGCTCAAACCCTTAATCAAAAATAAAGGTAGGCCAAAAAAAGTGTGAAAAAGTACTGAGAAAATTTCTAGATCGATCTAGAATAAAAACAAAAGAAAAAGCAAAAAACAATCTGTTGAAAAATAAAAAACAATGAAAAACTGAGAAAAAGGAGAAAAGGTAATCTTCAAATGGTCCAACGACTATTGACCTGGGGAAACATAAAATCTGAGAACAGATAAAGGTTAGAGGAATTACAGCTCATTGAAACTAAATATCCTGATATGAATTCAGCAAACTGCAGTCATAAAGCTACTGTTGGTTCTTTAATATGGCTGCGCCACTAGGAGGCGCTGTGCTCATTAATATTCAGCTTCCACTCTTTTTTTTTTTTTTTCCTGAAAGACAGACCTGTGACAAAATCATGGTTACCGGGATAACTCTTGCGCTGCTGGGGAAAACCTTCACCTCTGTGAAATGAGGAAACATCATTAATTAGAACATGTAACTGATACATAAAGGCAATTTCCCAATTCGCAAGAAAAGACTTAGGGCTGTACTGTAAGTATGCCAGCGCAATGACCAAAGCACGGTATACCGTGAAAGAGACAGAATCCTGACTGCTAAAGAATTCAAATTTTACTCAATGTCCCAAGAACTATGAATTGTCTTAGTAACGTTCAATTCCTTGCTAATCCATGGTTAAACTAAACACACTTACAGCCTTTATCACCTTCCTGTGAGAAACCCTATCTCTGTCACCGCACAGCGAGACAAGCGGCGATCTGGAAACAGGAAGGCAGAGCCCTGCAAATTGCAGCAGAGAATGCCCTCAATGCCAACTGAGCACGGACCCCTGTAGAAAATAGTAATATACAAACATTGGACAGGGATGAATAAAGAAAGGAGAAAACTAAAAGTGCAGGGGAGGGTACGCTTTCCAGTAAACTAAGAGCAAATTATGAAAATGGAGTCTCTTTTGATTGTGTATGTGTAGGTTGGTTTGGCCATAGGCAAATGAATGGAAAGAATGTAATGAAACCTAAAAACAGTAAAAGTCCAGGATGTATAGAGCAAGGAGGATGAAAGGAAACGCTGGAAATCCGCGGCACCCTGTAAATTGTCCCACCAGAGAGGGAGACTAGGGATGGCCTCAGCACTAGCCAAAGCCCTGCGGGGGCGGAACTTAGAAAATATAGCTGTTGCAAATAAAATGTAAGAATTATAGAATACCTTAAACCAAGAAATAACCTGCGTGTAGTATCCTGAAAATATGTCCTAGCAGAGGATGCCATAAAAGTCAGCTGTGCAGGCAGAGCTGGGAGCAATGGAAAGGATAGCACAGGACAGAGGACAATAATAAACAGAAAAAGAGAGAGAGAGAGCTCACAAGGTTCAAGAGTTATTTATTGGGGTATTTTTATGTTCATGTAAAGACAGAGCACGGGCCAGAGCAATGCAGGCAGAAAATAATAAGCAGTGAACACAGGAATAAAGGGAATGGCAGAGGGAGGGGGTGTCATGACGTCAGCCGCCAGAGGACGCAGCATGAGCCAGGACAGACAGGCACGGAGAGGCACTAAGATAAGGAGCAAGGAGTCAGTTAGCAAAACTTCACTTCCCACCAAGCACCACGGAAGGGGACAAGGGAGTGGGAGGAGACACAAGAAAATGACTACCAAGCCCAGGAGGCAAGGCCAGTACCTGGGGCTCTCAATTCACAACTTAACACTACAGGAAGAGAGGGGGGGGGCGAATAGGGGCGAAGTAGACTGATGGGGGTCTGCCCTCCCCTTGATACAGGAATGTGCGAGGGAGGGGCTGGGGGGATGGGAAAGGCGAGTTTTGCCCTGCGCCTCTCATCTGAAACAAAGAACAATGAAATGGAAGGGTGTAATAAGAAAGAAGGACAGCCGCATAGATTTCAAGTTGCGATAAATGCATGTGATTGAGTCCGTCTCCTGAGAGAGAAAAAATAATTCAGGGCTCAGTAACATATGCTAAAAGTAGGCAAGTCAACTTCCATGCAAAAACTGCAATTCCCATCATGCACCAAAAAATCCCAGAGGAGCACAAGGGTAAGAAATCAAACAGATAATTAAATGAAAATAACATATAAGCACAGAGAGGGTACAAGTCGCAAGAAAAAGAATTACGTAGAAACTTCATGGGAAACCAAGGGACAGTCAGAACAACAGGCAATTTACCATTGGCAGGAGAAGGGGGGGGGGGGGGGGGGGGGGAAGCCAAGGCTCCCCCTGCATTCTGTGTCTGTGTGCTAACAAGCCACAAATTGTAACATGACAGCAGGCAGAAAAAAGGGAGGGGGGATCACCTCCGTTCTCTGAGCAAAGAAAGAAATTCCAAAGGGTGGGGCAGGAGCACTAACGTCCAAATAACCCAGGCACTTAACTCAGCAGCAAGAAATGCCGAGCGTAAACTACGGAAGGGGAATCACAGAGAACAGTAGAAACAGCATCAGAACTAAGCTGAGCATTGGATGTACGTGGAAAACATATTGAAGATCAGTTAAAATAATCTCTGATGCTGTAACTTCTCCCAGTTTTTTCTTTTAATGTCAGAGTTATGATGGTCAGTCCTGTGATGGAAAGACAGCACAAGTAAAAGAAGAACAGAGCAGTGGTCTGAATAAAAGCTCTTTGGAAATGCAAAGCGAACAGCAATTAACACAGCAGGCGGTCTCTCAGCCTCCCGGAAACCAGAAACCTGGAATCAGCCAGCAGTAAAGGTGATAGACAGGCACAAAAAAACAGAGAGAGAAAAAACTAAGAAGACCAGAATTCAATGCGTTTACAGGGGATTCACTGCGGCGGGGGCTACCACCAACTCTTTCACGCACTCCTATCGCTCCGTGAGCGCTGAACAGAGAGGGGGAAAGGAGCAGGCAAGAAAAGAACAGACCATGAGCAATGAAGCCATAAAACTTTAATAGCTGCAGTTAAACTAACAAGGGAAGCCAGTCACACAAAGAAAACGAAAGTGAAAGAAAATCAACACAGCAAAAAATAGGAGAAGACAAACAGGCAGAAAAAGACACAGAGAGAGAAAAAAAAAACTAACAAAACCAGAATGCAATGCGTTTACAGAGGACGAAGCAGGGCAGGGAGGGGGGGGGAGAGGTGTGGGCCAATGCCCAAAGTGCAGAGAAACAAAGAAAGCCAGACACGAGCAGGCTCTGACGTAAGCAGGAAGGAATGTGCAGGGGGATGGGGCGTGACAACGCACAGCACCAAAAAAGGACAAAACTAAAGGGTGGGGAAGCAAAACTCAATTACCCAACATGCACGGAGAAGAGACAAGGGAGGGGCGAGTTGGGAGGGGCGAGGAGGGAAAGCGAGGTGGCAGATAGAAGGATGAACACCAGACAAAGAAACCGGTCGCCACTTGGCACAGGAATGCAAAGGTGGGGGGGAAGGAGAGGGGCGAGGGTAAGGCGTCTCCCGCCTCAAGAAACAAAGAAAGTGCAAGCAAAAGCAAGGAAGTGCAAGCGAGAAAGTAGAAAAACAGACAGCATTTAAACAGAGCAAATTAAACAGTCAGAGAGAGAGGGAAGAAAGTTAAGGCAAAGGAGAAAAGAATACAGAAGGTTTACAACTACAATAAACGGAACATCAGAGAGAAAAAAAAAAGGGAGGGGGAGAGGGGGAGTAGAAAATCTGCACTAGAACACCAAACTGAAGTGAAAGTCTGAAAGGTTGAAATAATACAGAACAAAACCTGCTAAATTAGCTCGTTGGTAACACACACATAGCTGGAAAAGAGAAAAAAAAAAAAGTACTCGAAAGCAGATTCCACAGACAGTAAGGAATGTCATTCAAAAGAAGCACGAACTACAAGTTAAACTAGGTCTTGCAGACTAACAAACTATAGTAAAAAATAAAAGAGAAGACATAGATAACTGAAACATTAATCAAATCAATCACTTTTTCTTAAAAAATTAAAATTAAATCCCATACATACCCAATGAACCAATCGACTCCCCCCTGGGACCAACGTCTTGGATCCGAAGGATGGAGAGTTTAATCGTGACCTCCGTGGCAGCCACCGGACTCACTTCACGATCTTGCCAGTACTAAAGTACGCTAATGACCCCAGGTCACCCTAAGTGGAACTGGTTAATTAGTCAAAAGCCTGAAGCAGTTTCCGCACTGCTATAGCCTGTGAGACGCAGGAAAGGGCGCGAATCCTTTCCTGTGAATCCCAGGCGGTGCCTCCAGATGTTAAAAGAGGGGCTTCTCCTCTAATTACAGAATGAATACCAGCTTCAAACGATAATAAAGAGAGAGGTTTATTAATACAGATAAGTAAATAGAGGAAGGCGGATAATTCCTCTAGGAGCAGAAAAATACAGAAATAATTTAGTACAAGCAAAGGTGTACAAGGTCTGTTTAAAATCTGCTCAGTGTTCTTCACATGTGCATCAGCTTATAAAGGGTCTGGGGTCTGCTGTTATCAGTTATCTGCATAATCCACACCCTTTACCTTTAATAGCCAATCGATATATATGTTAACATGTGTACTTTAGCTTGCTCTTACTATAGGCCACAGGCCTCTTCTTATCAGTTAGAATAACAAACTTAGTTCCATCCTTCCAGGAATGATGTCATCTGTGCTGGATAATTCTCTGGCAAGTTCAGTGATCAGTGCTTCATAGTGCTATAACTACATATGTGCAGGATATATGCAGTGCACTATTCTACAGATCCTATTATTAAAGGTCTGCATTAGTTCATTAAGACTTTTCCCCTTCATTCTGAGATGGAGGAAATGGTGATAGCGGAATAGGAATCTCCAGATTCTGGGCCCAAGGAAGTTAAACATTTTGGCAAGCTGTATTCATTACAGCAGGAGCCATCACCGTGCTTGTTCTTGATGCTCAAGGTGGCTGTGTTGGTTTCAGTGCTTACCAGGACAACAACTATTCCTGTAGAAGGTGACATTTCTCTTAAGAATTCTCAGGATAGGAGACTTAAGATATCTCTTAAACACATGTTTTATTTCTGCATTGTCAGTACAGTTAGCAATTTGTTGTGGCATGGTGGCTTGAGCCTTGTCCCCAACTTTACAGTGGGGACAAGGCTGCCTGTCTGCAGTCAGCTGCAGCCTTCATTGCAGATGCCCTCTATGATCTTATCAGGATTTCATCTAGCTCGGCTACCTCGTATGTTTCTACTAGGAGACTCTTGTAGCTCAGGCATTAGGCAGTGGATTCTTTGACGATTCACCTGTGCAAACTTCCTTTTAATGGAAAACTTCTCTTTGGTGAGGACTTAGCTCAATTGGTAAAGGATTTGAGAGTTCCCAAGCCTAATAGGCTCTCAGAAGATAATGGTTGTGCCTTTTATTGGCCAAGCATCATGATACTAGGAGATATGTCAGGCAAGCAATCCCTTCAATTTAATGACAGGAACCAGTTCTTTTGTGGCTTGAGGAAGTCAAGACCGAACACTATAATCTCTTCCAAGACCAATAGAGCTTCCCAGTGAAATCAGTGGTTCACTTTCTGATGTTGCCTGTAGCAGTTCTACCAGGAATGGAGCCACATAACTTTGGCCAGTGATATTGAAGGTTATTCAGCATGGCTAAGCTGCTTCAGTCCCGATACCTTTATAGTTTCTCCTTGCACTTCTGACTTCAAAAGGGTAACAGCTGTTAAGGACAGTGGTTCTAATTTCTCTAGAAGTTCGAGATCTAGCATGGCTAGTCCAACTATTTTGAAGTTCCACAGAAAGATGGCTCTTACATTTGGATTCTTGATTTAAAGGGGTAAACAACAACCTTCACATTTCCTGTTTCAGGATGGAGACTGTCTAGTCTGTTCTTGTTGCTGTATTGGAAGGTGAATTTCTTGCTTCTCTGGATCTGTCAAAGGCATACTTACACATTAATAAGCATGGATGCAACAAATAAACTCCAAAATCAAAATAAAATAACCTCGCTCCCAATAAAACAACCAATGCAAAAGAAATACACACCTCATAATCCTCGTTTATTCAAAAAAACTACAACTTTCAAACTTCTCAAACACATACATCCAATACTCAAATTATATTCTACTTTCATTTAAACTAGTCAACGCATTGTACAGGGCTAGCAAGAGGGGAGTGCGAGGTGAGAGATGTGGGTGTGATAGGGGAATTAGGGGTAGGCTTGTTTAAATATATAGAGCGGAGAGGTCCCCAAATAATGGTAACTGGGTGGGAAGTCTCACATATGCCAGGAAAAAAGCCTTCCCAGAGCTGTCTAGAAAATGTTTCATGTTGGCACTGTTGGATGACATCATCCACTTGTGTGGCAGATTTTCTTGCTTTCTCTGGAGAGCACTCATTACTGGCATGCTACTTTGGTTTTATTGAGAGACACACAAGAGCCCAATCCAGATACAATTTTATGCCATATAAAGAGCTTTTACAATGGAAAATCCTAAATTAACCCTTCTGATGTATGGATTTAGAATTTTTAGGTTTGGGAAGTACCTTTTGTAGGTAAAATCTTGTTATATGAAGTACTAAACTCCCACTAAGCTGAAAGGAAATCTGCAGAATGGGCTGGGGTAATCTCGCTCTCTCGGTTTTTTTTCCTCTGTCCCGAAGTGGTAAACATTTTATATAAGTATTTTCTGTTCATAGCACATGAGGTGTTTTAACCCCAGGGATTCTTCTCTTGTTGGCAGCAGATGGTTTCTGATTTATTGCTATTTTCTTACCATGTGTCTTCTGCAGAGTTACATGTATTAAATGACTTAGATATTGTATAAAATGACAGCCAACTGCAATAGTAAAATGGCTACAAAATACATCATAGTCATGAAAATTAAATTAATAGCCTCTTAGAGACACAACTTGCTTCCAGGTGAGGGATAAATTCTTCATTCTTTGTTTCATGTTTCAAATTTATTGAACTGTCTGGTTCAAATGGTAGCAGCCAAGGTTGCTGTAATTGTTTTCAGGTGCTAATGTTCATAATCCACTGAATTTTTCCAGTTGATTGTCCTTTCACTGGAATTTTCCAGGTGTTTAATGAATACTTGTTTATTGATGATACTTTTTTTTTTTTTTTTTTAAAGGATTTCCTAGCGTGTAGCAGATGGACTCAGGACCAGTGGGTATAGTGTACTCCTGCTAGCAGTTGGAGACGGATCAGATTTCAATCTGACGTCAGCCCCTAGTACATATACCCCTGCAGGAAGTGCAGCTCTTCAGTATTTTCCGTCTCCATAGCAGTTAGGGACTATCTGCACGCTCTCACAGCGTTAGAACCAAATTCAAAGAAGAAAACCAAATCTTAAAGGAGAAACCTACCTGAAGACGAGCCCCGCTCTCCTGCGGTGATACCTTCTGGTCCCTCCCCCAGTTGAGATTCCCAAGGTGATTTCCGTGGTCCCTTGGAGGTAAGCCTCGGTCCGGCGGCCGAATCGCGGCAAGGACCTAGCCCCCGATCCTCGGGCACGGCTGAGAGGCAGCGGGTGCACCCTCTAGTGTGGCGGTGAAGGTATTTGCCCTCTCCCCCGCAGCCGGAGACCGCCCGGGACGAAACAGGGAAGCGCCGAAGACAAGGTAAGGTAGAAATCTTCTGCTTGAATCCGGTCTCCGAGGATCGAGGAGAAGCACAGGCCCACCGGCTGGGACCAGTGCCACCAGGTTGATCTGCCCTAGCAGGGCCAGGCCCCAGTTATTTCCAAGGGTCTACCCACATGGAGACCCTCGCCGTCGCCATCTTGGCCAGATTCGCTTCGCTGTTCGGCCTGAGCGAACAAAACCAAGTTAGGCGCACAAAACAATTGTGCGCATAAGTTGCACGCACAGAGCTGTGCCTATATCTATGGCTGGACGCACAACTGCACCCACAACTCACACGCTCATCTTAAACGCACCAGAGCGCATAAGAGTTTATGCGCCGACAGCATGGCACCACCAGAAACAGGGATAAAAGCTCAAGGCCTCTGCCCAGCATGCCACATCAGAGCCGCACAAAGCGAGGAGGCCGACGCCCTGTGCACGCAGTGTGAGGAGGCCCTGGGAGATCCACTTCAGGGCCGAGTACTAGCTCCTCAGGGGGTACCCCAGATCTAGCAGATCCCAGTGGGACCTCCCCACAGACGGGGACCCCCAGGAAACCAGCACCCCTCAGCTTGGATTCAGCCTCGATCTCATGGGTGGAGTTCTTCAAGGGGATTCACTCCTTGGTTCAAATGCAAACGGAACCTCCGGCTGGTCAGCCACATGCTCCACCAGAGGACCCTCAGGACCCAGGCCCTTCAAGACCTAGGCACAGGCTTCCACTACCCAGAAGCCCCACCTATGGGGACACGGACATCTCTGAAGAGGAAGCTGAGCCCCTAGAAGAGGGGGAGCTCCCCCCGGGGACAGAGCCTCACCGAACCATGAGACACTTCTTCACAAAGGACGAGCTCCCGACCTGGTCACCCAATGTCTGACGGAGCTCGCTATCCCGGCCCAGGTACTTCGGGGGAACCTAAACTGAACCCCGTGCTGGAAGGTCTTCATCAGACCTCTCGCCATTTCCCTCTGTTACAAGTGGCACAACAGCTGATTGACCTGGAATGGAATGCTCCGGAGTTCACATTCAAAGGGGGACGAGCTTTGGCAGCCATGCACCCCCTGGACCCGGCGACCAAAGATCTTCTTGCATGCCCAAGAGTTGATGCCATGGTCTGCGTGGTCTCTAAGCGCACCACTATCCCAGTAGAGGGAGGAGCACAAGGTAGAGGGAGGATGCACATGACGGCGTCTGGAATCCATCCTCAAACAGTCATTTGACGTAGCCGCTATGTCTCTACAAACTGCGGCCTGCTGCACAGTGGTGACACGTGCCTGCTTAACCCAAACCAGGAACAACACCCCGGGAGAGGACATGGAACCAGCAATATCATTCCTCGCGGACGCTGCCTCTGACCTAGTGTGTACAGCGGCCAGAGGAGTGTCATCTGCGGTGGCGGCCAGAAGGCAACTCTGGTTCCGAAGCTGGTCGGCCGACGCATCTTCCAAAACGCGCCTCACAAGGATGTCCTTCAAAGGATCCCTCCTGTTTGGCAGCGAACTAGAGAAATTAGCTGACAAATGGGGTGAGTCCCCAGTGCCGCGCCTGCCGGAGGATAAAACGAAGAGAAACCAGCGACTCTTCCCCAGGTCCTCCAGGGGCAGAAGTTCACAGCGCTTCAATCCCTACGAGAAGGAACCAGTCCTTTCGGAACAAGCACAACAAGAGGGGTACCAGCTCAGGTACAGGCCCCAGCCGCACCCCACAATGAGATTCAGCCAACCCGTCCAAGGGAAGAAGCCATAGGAGGCAGACTAGCCCTATTCTACCGCAGATAACTTCGGACAAGTGGGTCCTAGCCATCATTCGGGAGGGGTACCACCTGGATTTTCTATGTACCCCTCCAAACAAGTTCGTGGAGTCCCCCTGCCACGACCTCTTCAGGAGGGCAGCAGTGGAAGCTACACTGTCCAGACTACTGGCCCTCGAGGCCATAACCCCAGTGCCTCCACAAGAAATAAATACTGGACATTATTCCATTTATGTTATCGTCCCCAAGAAAGAGGGAACATTCAGGCCCATCCTGGACCTCAAGTTGGTCAACCACCACCTGAGGATTCCCCGCTTCCGCATGGAAACCCTGTGATTCGTAATAAGGGCGATACAACCAGGAGAGTTTCTCACATCCCTGGATCTTTCGAAGGCCTACCTACACATCCCAATTCATCAGGAACACCAGCGGTACCTACGCTTCAAAGTCCTGAACCAGGCACTACCTTTCGGGTTAGCCACAGCACCCCGGACGTTCACCAAGGTAATAGTAGTGGTGGCGGCAATACTGAGGAAGGAAGGAATCCTCGTCCACCCTTACCTAGATGATTGGCTGATCAGGGCAAAGTCACCGGAGGAAAGCCACCAAGCAACCAGCAGAGTCATAACTCTACTGGAGAGCCTAGGATGGGTGGTCAACACAAACAAGTTTCCTACAGCCCTCACAGTTGCTGGAATACCTAGGAGTCCGATTCGACACCAAAGAAGACAAGGTCAACCTGATCCCCACAAGGAGATTAAAACTGTGGAACTGGCTACATACCTTGCTGAACGATCCTCATCCCACAGCATGGGATTACTTGCAAGTCCTCGGCCTGATGGCATCCACACTGGAAGTTGTGCCATGGGCGCGAGCCCACATGAGGCCCCTACAGCGCTCACGTCTATCACGGTGGAGCCCACGGTCCCAGAACTACACCGTACGTCTGTCACTCCCGGGCAGAGTCCGGAACCAGCTACGGTGGTGGCTGCAGGCCAACCACATGAGCCGGGGATCAAGACTATCCTCTCCAACCTGGACCCTACTCACCACAGATGCCAGTCTATGAGGATGGGGAGCACACTGCGAGGAGTTAACCGCCCAAGGGCAGTGGAACGCAGAAGAGGCTGGATGGACATCAATCGCCTAGAAGCACGGGCAGTCAGACTAGCCTGTCTGCGGTTCGCTCACAGACTTCGAGACAAAGCGGTCAGAGTAATGTCGGACAACGCCACAACAGTGGCCTACATCAACCGACAGGTGGGGAACCAGAAGCCAACAAGTGTCCCTAGAAATAGACCCCCTGATGGCGTGAGCCGAAGCAAATCTTCAGGAGATCTGCGCCGTCCACATCGCCGGGAAAGACATCATCACGGCAGACTTCCTCAGCAGGGAAAGTCTAGACCCAGGAGAATGGAGGCTGTCGTCCGCAGCCTTCCAAATGATAGTGAATCGGTGGGGATCACCGGACATGGACCTTCTGGCAAACAGATCCAACGCCCAAGTGTCCAGATACTTAAGCCGCAGGCAGGAACCGCAGTCCCAAGGGATCGATGCCCTGGTACAGACCTGGCCACCGGGGACCCTACTATACACCTTCCCGCCATGGCCCCTATTGGGCGTAATCATTCACAAGATAGAACTTCACAGGGGGCTAGTTCTTCTGGTGGCTCCAGATTGACCAAGAAGACCCTGGTACGCAGATATGAGAAAACTGCTGGCAGGGAACCCTCTACCCCTGCCTCCACACAGGGACCTGCTACAACAAGGTCCGATCCTCCACGAGGACCCAGCTCAATTCTCTCTTACGGTCTGGCCATTGAGAGGGCCCGCCTGAGAGAGAGCGGATACTCGGGGGCTGTAATCGACACCCTCCTCCGAGGACGCAAGTTCTCCACATCGTTAATGTACATAAGGAGTTGGAGAGTATTTGAAGCCTGGTGCGAAGACCACAATATCAAGCCACGCTCATTTAAAGTTCCCGTGATCCTGGAATTCTTACAGAACAGACTACAGAAGGGACTGTCCCTCAACTCCATCAAGGTACAGGTGGCCGCATTGTCATGCTACGGCTCCAAGAGCGAGGGCGACAGCATAGCCTCTCACCTGGACGTGTCACGCTTCCTGAAAGGAGTCAAACACATTCGTCCACCACTAAAGTGGCCGGTACCTCTGTGGAATCTCAATCTCGTTTTGGATTTCCTAGCGGGAACCGCCTTCAGACCCCTCCGAGGACTGTCCCTCCGCCTGTTAACCTTAAAGACGGTGTTCTTGCTGGCAGTTTGTTCAGCCCCCCCCCCCCCCCCCCCCCCCCCACACATCTCGGAACTACAAGCACTGTCCTGCCATGAGCCATTCCTCAGGCTCACCCCGGGAGCCATCCAACTACGCACAGTTCCCTCCTTCCTCCCCAAAGTAGTCTCACACTTCCACCTTAACCAGACCATATTGCTACCAGCGACGGATGGCTTGAAGAATTTGGAAGAAACCCGTAGTCTACGCCACCTCAACATCGGCAGACTCCTATCTAGATACCTGGAAATGTCCAAACCCGTACGAAAAATGGACCACCTTTTCGTCCTTCACAGCAGAAGGAGACAAGGGGAAGTGATCTCGTGAGCAACCATTGCCCGCTGGATCAAGGAAGTCATCAAGGCGGCCTACGTAGAAGCTGGCAAGCCACCACCTCTGCAGGTCAAGGCCCATTCTACCAGAGCCCAGGCAGTATCCTGGGCAGAAACTAGAATGCTGTCGCCTGCCGAGATCTGCAGGGCGGCGACATGGTCCTCCATCCATACCTTCTCCAGATTCTACCGTCTGGATGTTCAGGCTCGGGAGGACATGGCATTTGCAAGGACAATTAAGTGGGTCATGGGTAGCCTCCCACCCGGTTCGGGAGTAGCTTTTATACATCCCATTGGTCCTGAGTCCATCTGCTACACGCTAGGAAATGGAGAAATTACTTACCTGATAATTTCGTTTTCCTTAGTGTAGACAGATGGACTCAGCATCCCACCCTTGGCTGCCGTTACGCATGGTCCTTCAAATGATTCAAGGGTAAGCCACGTTTTCATTTACCTAGGGCATCCACCCTGCCGGGTGTCTACGCTTTCCGGTTGAGTACACTGGCGGTCTCCAGCTATAGTCAATCAACCAGTTCAAGTTAATCAAGTTTTAAAGTTTAACCAAGTTATGAAGTTATTCAAGTTAATCAAATTATTAAGTTAACCAGTCAGTCCCATATATCCACAATGCTTTTCGAGGAGAATACTGCACTTCCTGCAGGGGTAAATGTACTAGGGGCTGACTTCAGATTGAAATCTGATCCGTCTCCAACTGCTAGCAGGAGTACACCATACCCATTGGTCCTGAGTCCATCTGTCTACACTAAGGAAAACAAAATTATTAGGTAAGTAATTTTTCCATTTTTCTGGAACTGACCTTATGTCCTACTTGTCTGTGTCTGGTCACTCTCTAAATATGTGGAGAACTTTCCAGGAGGTATATTCAATAAGCCAGCAAGTGGAGAAGTTATCCAGCTCAAGTTAGCCAAATAACTTGTCCTAGATATTCAGCAGGATAAATGTCCTGCTTGAATATACTTACCTGAAGTTTTCTGGCTACATGTTTGAAAATATGCATTTCAGTTTTTAGTTATCTAGCCTTGAGTGGCCGAATAACTTTCTACTTAACCTGGTTATCTTCCAAAGATATCTGGTTAAGTGGCACCAATACTCTACCTCCCCTGCTGGAAGGTGAGGTACATACTTGCTCCTGGCACTTCCATTGCTGGCTTCTAGCAGGGGTTTGTAAGGTATCAGGATTGATGTGGGGGGAGGGGGATGGTGCAGCACTTAGGGACTGCAGGTGGGGACAGCCCAATGTATGTATTTGAAGAGAACCTGGAAGGGTGAAGACTCGACCTGTGCAGCACAGAACATTATTTATTTGGACATTTTGGGGGGTGGGGGATGCATGTAGGGGAGGGAAAGTTTGTTTGTTTTTTTTTTTAAACAGTGCCACAATCTGTTTTCTTTTGAATATCTCCAATTATATAGTAAATTATCTGGCCACACAAGGCCAGATTTCTTTAGAACTGCTCTGAAGCAGGTCTTAAGTTAGCTGACTAACTTAGCTGGATGCAATTGAAATTCGACAACCTTAGACGCTCCCCCAGACCTTTTTTTTTTTTTTCTATATCCATTTAGATTTTAGCTGGATAATGACTTATCTACCTAAAATCTAGCCGGATCAATGGCTCAATATTAAAAAACTTGCCATTTAGATGGATAACTTGCGAGTTATTCGACTAAATGGCTTTAAATATTGACCTCTCATTTTCTGCTGGACAAACATAAGAAGATTTATAGATTATGCTTCTGTTTTCAACATCTAAACCACTTGTGCAAGTTACTAATTTGATGTAAGCTGAATAATTTCTATATCTTTTGGACTAAAATAGCCTATTGTATAATTGGCAAAGAGGAGTTAAGAATCACATGTACTTTCAGACAAGAATAAAGCAAAAGGCCTTCAGGATAGAGGTGGCTTGTGCAAAAAGCATCGTGGACAGGCAAATACCTCGCAGTACTCTTTGCAAAAGTTTTTGCTTCCTCAGTTTTATGTTTGGGGAAGATTTTCCCTTCTGCAAGTTGCAGACAATTTAATCTTTAGGTCATTTCAAAATAATATAAGCTAACTGGCTTTCAGAGTTGTTTTGTTCTTTTTTTTGAGGGGCTTTTCCTTGAAAGTTAAATCTGTTAGCAAGTATGCCTTTTTTTTTTTTTTGGCTTGAATTGGCTGTCACGAGTGACAACTTGATACTCTTGATAATGAGAGGGCATTGTTAATTAGATGCAGCATTTTTCTATTTTAAAAAAATGCAGAAATATTGAATTTTATTGCTTTTGATTTGCCAATGGAGATGATCTTAGTACTTTGAGATGAATGTGAACATTTGGTGATACTATGTGGTTTCCAAATGGTATTATGTTGACTTGTTTGATCTAGAAACATTTTTAGAAATTTGGAGCTCACAAAACAGCCACATTTGTGGGGAGACACATGTACAAATTCTGTATATTTTTTCCATTGCTTATTGCTGAACTGCCTCTGTCTAGAACTTCAAAAATTACAACTAAAAAATAAATTTAAATTTCAGTATGATGGAACAGTTAAAAAAAAAAAAAAAATAACAGTAAAAATGTACATTCTTGGTTAGTTTCTAAATTTTTTTCAGGCTGCATTTAAGTCTGCTTTAAAAAATTGGTGTATCTTTTTGCACATATTTTCTGTCTAACATAAGCGCACTGTTACAAAATTGCCCCTTAAACATTTTTCAAGATAAGGACAGAAATGAACTGTTTGCTGTTCTTATGGAAGGATTAAGCTGGATTTATGCATTGACAGGCTTTTTGACTAATCTGTTAACTGCATTAGTACTAATGACTTATTCTTGTTTTTCATGATACTGTATTTTGATTGTTAGGAAGAAAATGACCACTATTTTTAATGTTATGTTATTTAACTCCCTTTCCTCCAGTCTTATCTTATTAGACAATTCAAGAAAGAAACTGGGATAATTTTCTCTCTTCATGGATGTTTTATATGTTTAATGCTAGCTTATTTTATTTATGTATTTTTAGTTTGGAGATCACCCTAAAGCCCCTTCTGCATTTGCAGCCATATACTCCAAAGGAGGCATTCCATGCAGGTAATTGGATATCACAAGATTAACATCTTTTCACATGAGTTTTGGGTTTTGCTGCATAGCTTGTTAGGCTGAAACAAGATTATAGTAAAAATGAAAAAGGAGGTCAATGGAAGCCAAACATAGTTATCCAGGGGAAGGCAAATACCCATTGTATCTGTGACCAGTTCTGCAAGAATGAGTTCTTTTCCCCAATCCCAAATATGAAAAGCGGCTCAGAATTGCTAGATTAGCTTTTCTTTCCCTATATCTTACTCCTCCTAAAATGAGTTCATTATGCTTTTGATTTAGTGTTATGCCGTTGTAATTTTTGATAGCTATTGTACAGCTAAGAAAATGCATTGTGAACATATGTTTTGTTAGAATGCAGCCAGCTCCTTAGAGAAATGATGATTTAAAAAAAAATATATTAAAAAGATGATTTCTGCAACCCTTTCTGTTTTCTAATAGTTATTTAGTCCTTCATTAATAGCATTCTCTGGACTTCCAAGAGCACTTAAACTTATTTTGAAAAAGGTTAGCTAGGTTAGAATGCTTCCAAGGCCCTAATTTACTATGCTTTCTTAGCATATGGACAGGTGAATCCAGAACCAGTGGATTATGCACCTCTACCAGCAGATGGGAGAAGGAGCAAAACTGATGTTGCAGTATATGTAACTCTGCTACATGAATTGCGGTATATAAAAATGTTAAATAAATAAATATATACCCATGCACAAACATCAGTCCGCCAGTATTCTCCATCTCCAGCAGATGGTGGACGTGCATCTCCCTACTAAGGATTGCTTAAAAATTATTGGAGGAGAAGTCCATTACCTGCTATTAAGTTCACTTAGAGAATAGCCACTGCCATTAGCAATGGTAACATGGAATAGGCTTCGTTTTTGGGTACTTGCCAGGTTCTTATGGCCTGGATTGGCCACTGTTGGAAACAGGATGCCTGGCTTGATGGACCCTTGGTCTGACCCAGTATGGCATTTTCTTATGTTCTTATGTTACATCTGTAGGCCAAGCTGTGTGCCAGAGTGGTTTTTCTCTGTCTCAGACTGCCTCCCCTCTCGTTGGGGGGTCTTTCTGACCTTTGGACTCGCCTTGGCTCATCTATGACTCCTGCTTATGGGCTGAAGTTGTTGTCTCTCTGCTTTGCTCCTATTGACACAGGAACATGCAAGCAGGCACATCTTGATAAGGTATCCTTCAGTGTGTCAGGGCAAGGTCTCTTGTTTTCCACTGAGACAGTGCTGTTTTAAAGTTCACCTGGGTAAATTCTTGCTCTTGCTATGACAGCGTTTGGAACTTGTACACTATGGCTAATATTCATTTTGTGATTCAGTGGTAAAACATGAGATATCTACCTATAACCCCTGACAACCGAAGTGAGAATTTCACAAGAAATTAAATGGGATCTACACTGGTGGCTACAGTCCTACATCCTTCAGGAAGAATTGCCCCTCTGTCTATGTTCTCATCAATGTACCTTAGCAACGGATGCTTCCACAACAGCTTGAGGGCATCCACACAGGGCCCTTTCAAACTGAAGGAACATGGTTCATAGAAAGGCAATATCAAATCAATGCTCTTGTAATTTTTACTCACCCCCTCTAAGGAAAGAGAATTCTCATTCAAATGGCAACCAAGTAGCCATGTTCCATGTGAACAAACAAGGACACATGGTCATGGACTCTTTGCCAAGAAGCAATACAGATATGGGAGTGGACATGCAGACATCATGCCGTCCTCAAAACGATCTATCTTCCAGGCATTGGCATCATGGCGGATCACCTCAGCAGAGTTTTTGATCTCCCATATAGTCAGTAGAGCAATTAACAGTGAACAGACTGTTCAGTCAATGTGAACTTTCAGCAATTGACCTGTTTTCATTAGAGCAAAGCTGAAAATTGGGAATGGTTTGCTCCATTCTTCAGATCCACTCATGATACTTTTCTGCTCGATTTGAATGCAGATCTCATGTACGCTTTTCCACTGTTACCACTGATAACTAAAACAGTGCAGAAAATGCTCAAAGACCTGGCTTGTCTGGTTCCCATAGCTCCAACATGGCCCAGACAAGTTTGGTTCATGTATCTGGTAGAGCTGTCAAGCAGTCTTCTGATCACTTTTGGATCGGACCCAAACTTATTAACTCAAGAGGAGGGTTGTCTGGTTCATCTGAACCTTCCCTCCCTCAACTTGATGGCTTGGATGTTGAGTGCTCAATAGTTGCCAAATTGTTTTTACCCAAGGAAGTTGAGGATGTTCTAGTATCTGCCAGAAAACCATCAACTAGAAGAGCCTACAGTTTTAAATGGAGAAGGTTCTCCACATGATGTCAACACATACCTTGGATCCATACACATGCGAACCCAAAGAGTTACAGAACTATTTGCTCATTTTTTCTGCTTCAGGTCTCAGCACCTCATCAGTGAGAGTACATCTCAATGCCATAGTGGCTTACCTTGCTCAAATTGAGGGTAAACCAATTTCATCTCATCTATTAGTATCCAAATTCATGAAAGACTTATGGCATACTAAACCTCCAGTTGTTAAAATGCCTGTTCCCTGGGATTTAAACATGGTTTTGGAACAACTGATGAAGTTGCCATATGAACTATTGGAGTTTGCTTCTCTCAGGTTTCTAACATGGAAAGTAATAATCCTAGTAGCAATAACATCAGCCAGAAGTCTGTGAGTTTCAGGCTTTAGTTAATTATCTGCTTTATTGACAATTCTTCCACAATAGGGTCGTGCTTTGCACCACCCATATTAAGCAAGCCAGCATGTTATCTACGTTCTTCCCAAGGCCACATGCACATGAAGGCGAGAGAGCCCTTTATGTGTTGGATTGTAAAAGGGTCTTGGCTTACTATTTATTTATTTATTTATTTAAATTCTTTTAATATACCGATGCTCAAGAACCAGGTCTTATCGTACCGGTTTACAATAACCAGTTAAACAATGAAAGCAAAAAGTTACATTATAACAGGGAAAGTGGAACTTGGCTGTTGGAAAAAGGATAGGTTAAAACAATTTCTAACTGGAAGAGCAGGGCATGTAAGTAGGAGCAAGTGCTTACATGGTAAGAATATCTACAAATTTACATAGTGTATTATGATTAAGCAAGTTTTATGAGAGAGCAGTTAGCCGAAATACAGTTCCTTTGAGTTCCGGAAAGGGACGCAATCGTGGGGTATTTGACTGTGTGGGTGACCCTAAGGTTTCTTCAAGGGTATGCTTGGGTGAACAGCCAAGTTTTTAATTTTTTTTCTGAAAGTTATATGGCTATGTTCCTGGCGGAGATCTGGCGGGAGAGAGTTCCAGTGATGTGGACCAGCAATTGATAGTGCTCGTTTTTCAATCGTGTTGTGAAGAACGGATTTTTTGGGGGGAACCTGGAGGGAGTCTTTATATGCAGATCTGGTGGGTCTTGTAGAGGAGTGTGGTTTGAGGGGTATGGAAAGTTGGAGTGAGGATTCCTGAAATAATGTTTTGTGGATAATAGTAAGTGTCTTGAAGAGAATTCTGTAGCGAATGGGTAGCCAGTGAAGTATTTTAAGAATCGGGGTGATGTGCTCCATGCGGCGGGAGTTAGTGAGGATCCTGGCTGCAGCGTTTTGCAGCATTTGAAGAGGTTTGGTAGAAGAGGCCGGGAGACCAAGCAACAGCGCATTACAATAATCAATCTTTGAGAATATGATGGCTTGAAGGACCGAACGGTAGTCGTGGAAGTGTAGGAGAGGTCTTAACTGTTTTAATATTTGTAGTTTGTAAAAGCCTTCTTTGGTGGTGGTGTTGATGAATTTTTTAAAGTTCATTCTGGAGTCTAGGAAGGCTCCAAGGTCTCTCACTTGGTTTACTAGAGGTGTATTGGTATTGAAGGCTAGTGGGTTATTGTCATTAGGAGAAATGACTAGAAATTCGGTCTTGGATGTATTGAGAACGAGGCAGAGACGTGAGAGAAGGAGGTTGATGGCGTGGAGGCAACTGTTCCAGTAGTTTAGAGTGTCGGTGATGGGTTCCTTGATGGGGATTAGGATTTGCACGTCGTCTGCATAGATGAAGTATGTGAGGCTGAGATTATTGAGGAGTTGGCATAGGGGGAGAAGATATATTTTGAATAGGGTCGGCAAGAGCGAGGAACCCTGGGGAACTCCTTGTTTGGCAGCTACAGGGTGTGAGACTCTTTGATTATTTTTACTTTATAGTATCTATCGCTTAGAAAGGATTTTAACCAGAGGAGTGCAACACCTGAGATGCCTATTTCCATCATGCGGTTGATAAGGATTGTGTGGTTGACTGTGTCGAACGCAGCCGAGATGTCTAGCAGAGCTAGTAAGAATGACTGACCTTTGTCGAGACCCAACAGAATGTTGTCAGTTAATGAGAGTAGGAGAGCTTCTGTATTTCTGCGTTTCCGAAAACCGAATTGCAATGGATAAAGAATGTCGTGGAATTCAAGGTAGTCTGTTAGTCTAGTATTGACCAGTTTTTCCATTAGCTTGGCTATGAATGATAGGTTAGCGATAGGGCGAAAATTTGTGGGGTTAGATAGGTCCAAGGTGGGTTTTTTTAGTAAAGGTTTCAGCGAGGCCGTTTTTAAAGCGTCTGGGACTGTTCCGTTAGTGAGTGAACAATTTATGATGTCGGCCAAAGGTTTGGCGATGATGTTAGGAATTGTGAGGAGGAGTTTGGTCGGGATTTGGTCTATCGGGTGCGAAGAAGGCTTCATTTTCTTGATGATAGATTCTATTTCCAGGGATGATGTAGTATCAAAAGATTCTAGAGACCGTTTGTGTGTCGATGGGGTGTGGTTTTGGTCAGGTGGAGGCTGGGAGTTAAGACTGGGGTTGGGAGTGGGGTTAGGAGATGTTAGCAGGATAAGTAGATTTTTTATTTTGTTGTCGAAGAAGACTGCCAGCTCGGTGGATTTGTTTTGTGCTTCTTATTCCGGGATGATAGGAGGAATGGGGGTGGTGAGTGTGGCAACATATGAGAATAGAGTTTTTGGGTCGTATAGGAAGCTGTGTATTTTTTTGGCGTAGAAGAGAACCTCAAGAGAACTATTCTGCCGCCTCAGGCTTCTCAACTATTCGTCTCTTATGATCCCAACAGAGTGAGCATAGCAGTAGCCAAATGTACATTGTCCAACTGGCTAGCAGACTGCATCACATACTGCTAAACGCTCACAGGCTACATATTATAGACACTATCAAGGTTCATCAAATTAGAGTCCTGGCTACATAATTGGCTCATCTGTGAGCTATACCACTTGAAGACATCTGAAGAGCTGCAAGATGGTCATCAATAGATACTGTCTGGACTATCTTTGAGTGACAGTAAATTTGGACAAGCAGTTTCTTAGCCTTTCATCCAGTAGCCCACTCTCCATGGTGCGGTCCAGATTGCTTATTCAGTAAATGCTCCATTGCAACCCTCAGCTTGGGACTGCCCACTTATCATAGCTAGATCAGTCCTACTAGTCGATGAAGAAAGCAGTTTTGCTTACCATAAATGGGTTCTCCATGGACATCAGCATGAATTAGCCAGGCTAAATGCCTGCCTGTCTCCCTGGAGAGTCAACTACCTAGCTAGAATTGGCTGTAAAAATTTACTGAGGAGGATCACAAGGCAATGCCCAAGCAAGAATTCTCACACATGCTCAGCAGAGCAAATGTTCTACTAGCTAAAAGAGAGACATCCGTTCAGTGTTGCTGGATAACATTACCCACATATTGTTGCTAATTCGTCCTGCTGTATATGGAGAACACAGTTTATGGTAAGCAAACTTGCTTTACTTGTGTAAATAGCCACTCACAAAGATGATTGTCTTTTGAAAATTGCTGTCTTAGCAAATTTGTCAAATTGTCAGAGCAATTTTTGTGGGTGAAAGGAGTTATACCCATGGAAATTGGTTGTCTGAAAATTGCCCTCCTTGCATGCGAGTAAAAGTACGCATCTGACTACACAACTTATCAATGTATACCTGAATGGTAGTGGAGGCATTCCAAGGGTAGAATTAGGTTGGGGGAGAAAACTACAAGCAAAATTTTGGTCAAATTATGCCTTAAAAAAAGGAGGTGCAATTCTCTGCAGGTACTTTTTTCTTAGGCAGTTTTCAAAGCAAAAGTATGTGTTTCTGTGGGTAAATATTACCCACAAACTTTGCATTTCTGTGGATAGTTTTGAAAATTAATCCCTGAAAGACTAACTCAAGGGCCCATCATTGAGATAAAAGTATTTAATAAATGGTGAGGCGAAGCTGAGGTAAGAGTGCATATATGTATGTATGTGTTTTGTTTTTTTTTAACTGGGCAGACTGGATGAGCTAACTGGTCTTTATCTGCCATCGTTTGCTATATTATTGTTTACTGTGTTGCTATTCTCGTGTAGTGTGAAGGAATCTATTTCAGAAATATCCAATCACTTACCTTAAAATGTAATTTTCTTATCTTGAGAGCATATTTTCAAATTATAATTACAACTATTTATTTACTGCACTACTGGTTTTCTGTTAGGTTGGTTCATGGGTCTGTAAAGCACAAGTTACAATGGGAACATCTTCCAGAAACACTTCCATTTGATCCTCTTCTGATTACTTTAGCGGAGGTAAAATAGCTATTTATTTCATCATTTTGTACAAACATTTTATTTTGCTAATATAAATGCAATGGAAGGATTTCTATAGTCATCTGTATTATGTGCTCAATACTTTATAGAAATAAATCCTAAATGTTTGGTTTCTTCTTTTCATGGGAGCCAACAAACTGTTAGAAAACATGGTGATATTAAACAACTAATTTGCAAGAATGATCAAAGAGTGGGGAAAAATAAACCACTTGACTTGGGTCCAGATGTGTAAGTAGAATTTAATAACTCCTAGGTCTGAGGCATGTTTTCCAGTGCATTCAATGCTTGGTAAAATGTGGAACATGCAAAACAAAAACTTTGCTGTGGATAATAGAAAAATACATATGTATGCCTTTTGCTACCACTGAATTGTTGAACACATCATGATTTTTCTCCTAGGACCAGCAGATTGGTATTCCTCAAACATGGGTGACATCGGATGGGGCCTGGCATGGAAAACTGATGTCAAACTTTCTAGGAACTTTGACTGGCACACCGAGCATGCCACGATCCGCGTGTCCTCGCAGGATCCCTCTTCAGTCTTGTTTTCTCCGCGGAGCTCCGTGGTTGTGGAGCTCTGCTCTTTTTATCGTTTTCATCATGGTTTTTCCCCTGTCAATTACAGACTTCCTGCGCCAGGGTCCCTCTTCCTTCCAGTTGGTGCCTCAGTAGTGCGTCACACTAAGTTTTTCTTCCTTCCTCGTGGTCGTTACCCGGCAGTGTCGCTAGTCGGTGGATACCGGTCATTAACTGCTTGCCGGCTCTTTTTTAATGGCATCCGTTTTTCGCCGATGCCCCAAGTGCCCGCGTACCATATCTATCACAGATCCGCATGAGGTCTGTATCTCTGCCTTGGGGCATTGATGACATCCAAGGGTATCATCTTTGTGATCAAATGACCTCCAAAGGCCGTTGGACCTGTCTGGACAAGATGGAGGAACTTTTTGGGTCCAGAAAATCTGATCCATCAACTCCAGCATCGGGGGTGTCGACACTGAAGGGCCATGGAGAACCTATGGACACGGAACCTTCACTATCCACTCCACCACTGGGGCTCGCCCGGGTGGAGTGGATGGTGAAGGTATCATTGCCATCTTCCTCGACTCTGGGAAAAGACCAGGCCAAGCACAGAGGGAAATCCCGGAAGCATAGACACCGGTTGTCGTCATCACACGACGCCTGGCTCAGGTCGGCACCAGCGGCTCCTGTGATGCCCCTGAAGCATCCCCACAGAGAGGAGGCATTGACCTCCATCGAACCCGGGAGTCCCAGGCATTCCCCACCAATACTGGTGCCGGGCAACGATCTCAGATCCGAGGGAGATCTGGTGACGCCTTCTCTTCCTTCTCCATCAGTTCTCTCTTCGGCAGATTTTCAGGAGGAGCTGGACCGCAGCATGCAGCTGGCGGTGATTTGAGCCCTGCAGGTTATTGGACCACCGGTTCCACTGATGCTTCCACCATGCTGGAGCAAGCACCTGAGATGTTGGCACCGCTGCTGGAGTGCCTCAGTGTCCTCCTCAGTGTCTTACCAATAGAGCAGCTGCCGGTGCCCGGGGGTCCATAAATACCTCAGAAGCCACCGGTACTTCCTTCGTCCGGGGCAATTTCCATCGTGGGTTCCTCCAAGGAGGATCAGCTGGCGTGGCCCATGGCACCATCGGCGTCCTTGGTGCTGCATCCAGTGTTTCCTGGTCCGATTCCCTATACCTTGGGGACCTCTGTTCCCCTGGTACCTTTGCTGTCCTCGGTGCCGTCAGTGCCCGTGGTGCCCAGTCCAAGGGGTCTGGGCAAGGGCCCGCCATGGGGGGGTCCCCAGGGGACTTTAGTGAGGAGGATGCCTGCATGACCTGTGGGGAGATGATTCCTCCGAGTCTTCCTCTGATAACTCAGATGATCTCCGCTTGGACCTGTCCCCTCCAGAGGAGAGGCGCTGGTCTCTGCTGGAAGACTTAACCTTTGCAGGCTTTGTCCAGGTTATGGCGGAAGCCATTCCCTTCCAGCTCCTGACGGAGGAGGAGGATGCCTGATATAAGATATTGGAGGTTCTCCAATTTGTCAATGCCCCGAAGGAGGTGGTGGCTGTTCCTGTCCATAATATTTTTAAGGAGTTGGTCCTTCGGATCTGGGAACACCCCATATCTGTTTCTCCGGTAAATTGGAAAACAGAAGCGGTCTATTTGGTACAGAAGGCCTTGGGTTTTGAGAGGCATCATCTCCCATACCGGTCAGTCATGGTAGAGTCAGCCCTCAAGAAGGCCAAGCATTTCCTCACCCATGCTTCTGCACCTCCAGGTCAGGAGCAAAGGGCATTGGATGCCTTGGGTAGGAAAGTATTCCAGGGTGCAATGTTGATCGCCTGTATCACTTCTTGCCTGTATCACTTCTTGTGGCCTGGTTCTTATGTTTACATGACCCAGTATAGTCGGAACCTTTGGAAGTAGGTCCAGGAGTTCTCAGAGTGCCTCCCCCAGCAGCAGCAGGATTCCTTTTTGGCAGTTACCCATCAGTGCCTGGAATGTGAGAAAAGTGAGGTGTGGTCCACCTATTACGTGTTTGAGATGGTTGCTAGGGTGGCGGCAGCAGACACTGGTGCCCGAAGGATTGCGTGTCTTCGAGCTTCTGATCTCCGACTGGAGGTCCAGGAAAAGCTTGCAGAACTCCCCTGTATGGGCAAGAACCTGTTTGGGGATAAGGTGAGGGATGCTGTGGCTCAGTTGAAAGATCATCATGAGACCCTTCAACATCTCATCGGACCCGCTATATTCCGCCAGAAGATGTTTGTGTCATGGTCCAGGAAGGTCCTTCTATCGCCAAAAGAAATACTATCCTCTTGCCTCGTGTGCTTTAATTCAATGTGTGAGCTCTCGGGGCCGCTCTACAGCGGACTCCCCCAGATCTCAGTCGGCACCCCAGCAGAGCCCTGCTATGGGGTTTTTACTGGATGCGGGGGAGCATTAGCCAATTCGCCTGACCCTCCAGTCGGAAGTTGGCTGTGGTCCTTTGCAGACTGCTGGCCCCAGGTTACCTCGAACCAGTGGGTCCTGTCCATTATTCGTCAAAGGTATAGGCTAAATCTCCGGGATGTCCCCACAGACTCTCCTCCACACCCATCTTGGGGTCAGTCCTCCCATCAGGAGATTCTCTTAACAGAGCTCTCCGCCTTTGTAATGGCCAGAGCAGTCAAGCCTGTACCTCTGTGGCAGCAAGGGCAGGGATTCTATACCCGCTATTTCCTGATTCCAAAGAGAACAAGTGGACTGCACCCCATTTTGGATCTGATAGCCTTGAACAAATTTCTCCAAAAAGAAAAGTTCAAGATGGACTCACTGGGGAGAGGTCTGGCTTTGCTCCCTCGATCTCAGAAGCATATGCCTACATCGAGATCTTCCCCAGTCACAGGAGAAGTATCTGTGGTTCCTCGTGGGCGAGAGGCACTTTCAGTATGGGGTGTTAGCATTCGGCCTTGCTTTGGCCATGTGGGCCTTCACCAAGAGTCTGGCAGTGGTGGGTGCGCACCTCCGACGAATGGGAGTACACATGTTCTCTTACTTAAACGATTGGCTGGTTAGGAGCGCCACCCAGGAGGGGGCGCTTCGCGCTCTGAGCTTGACCATTCGGGTGCTGGAGTCCCTTGTGTTTGTCATCAACTATCCGAAATCCCATCTCAACCTGTCACCTCGGTTGAGCTTTATCGGTGCCTGACTGGACATGGCTTAGGCCTGAGCCTATCTACCTCCTGGTAGAGCACTTGCTCTGATGTCTCTGGCGAGACTGATTTATTTATTTATTTATTTTTAACTTTTATATACTGACATTCTTGCATTAAATGCAAATCATGCTGGTTTACAGTGAAACAGAAAAAGCAGGAAAAAATTCCTTAGTCGAATACAATGAAACAGCTTAGTTAACAAAGGAAACATAAATATAAATTTTTACATATACACAAAGGTTTGCACGAAGGGGTGCACAAAGGGGAGAGCCCCTTTGTCGCGCGACGCCTGGTGTTGAGGCTGTCTTAACTGTCCGATGTTAGTGACGTCATGGGGGGGCGGGTCTAATGATCGCAGCACTTACATCGCTGTTTCCTTCACTTCCCCTCCCATGATTGTGGGGTGAGAAGCGCTGCAGGGTGCCCCTTGATGTTATCTGGCTTCCCACACTCGATGCCTATCTTTATCGGTGCCTGACTGGACATGGCTCAGGCCTGAGCCTATCTACCTCCTGGTAGAGCACTTGCTCTGATGTCTCTGGCGAGACTGATCCACCGAAGCTGGCAGGTCTCAGCCGGCCTCTTGCTTCGCCTTCTTGGCCACATGACTGTGTCTGTCCATGTTACGCCCTTGGCTCGCTCCCATATGCGCAGGGCTCAGTGGACCCTGCGGTCTCATTGGTGGCAAGCTTCTCAAGATCTGTGTGTGCATCCACATTACGCCACCTCTCCGGACTTCCTTGTTTTGGTGGGAAAGTCTGCCCAATCTGGAGCAGGGGGTTCCTTTTCAGCCTCCCCCTACCCAGATTGTGCTTACCATGGATGCATCCACTCTGGGCTGGGGGCGCTCATGTGGGCGGCCTCCGCACGCAAGGTCTGTGGTCTGCTCAGGAAGCACAGTGCCAAATCAACTTCCTGGAGCTGTGGGCAATTTGCTACACTCTTTGGGCATTCCAGAATCGCTTATCCAACAAGGCGGTCCTGATTCAGACCAACAGTCAGGTAGCCATGTGGTATATCAACAAGCAGGGAGGCATGGGGTCGTTCCTTCTGTGTTGGAAGGCTATTCAAATTTGGTCATGGACACATTCTCAGGGCATTCTGCTCCGAGCTGGGTCGGAGAATGTAGTGACGGACCAGCTGAGTCGAGTGTTCCGTCCCCATGAGTGGTCCCTGGACCAAGCAGTGGCAGATCGCATCTTCCGTCTCTGGGGGATCCCGGATGTGGGCCTTTTCACCTCCCCCTGCAACACCAAAATGAGGCATTTCGGCTTCCTGTATAGGGGAGATGGCAAACCAGCCTCGGATGCCTTTGCCCAGCATTGGGGCAAGGGTCTTCTGAATGCATATCCTCTGTTTCCCCTGGTGATGAAGACTCTTCTGAAGCTCTGGCAGGACAGGGGGACCATGTTTCTCATTGCCCCTTGTTGGCCGAGGCAAGTCTGGTTCTCGCTCCTGCGGGATCTCTTTGTTAGAGAGCCGATTGGTCTGGGGACCTCCCCTGCCTGATCACGCAGAATCAGGACAGGGTGCACCATGCAAACCTAAAGGGCATTGTCTCTGGCCTGGATGTTGAAAAACTAGTTCTGCAGACACTTGACCTCTCTGACAACATGTCTCGGTTCCTGGGAGCTTCCAGGAAGCCTTCCACCAGGAAGTCTTATATCTTGAAGTGAAAAAGGTTTTCCATCTCGTGTGAAGGCCACAGTTTGAATCTGTTCTCCTGCTCCACGCTGAGTTGCTTGACTACTTGCTGCACCTTTCGGATGCTGGGCTAAAGATCAACTCAGTCAGAATACACCTGAGCACAATCAGGGCTTACCACCAGGGTGTTGACAGTTCGCCCATAGTGGGCCGGTTTATGTGAGGTTTGCCTCAGCTGAAGCCTCCCCTGCAGCCTCCTGTTGTGTCCTGGAACCTCAACATGGTGTAGGCTTGGCTCATGTGAGATCCTTTCAAGCCACTGCGCTCCTGTGATCTGAAGTACCTGATCTGGAAGGTTATCTTGGCTGCGATCACTTCAGTGCGCAGGGTCAGCGAGGTTCAGGCGTTGGTGACCTATCTGCCCTATACAAAATTATTTCATGATAGGTTGGTATTGCGTACTCACCCTGCCTAAGGTGGTGACTGATTTTCATCTTTTTTTTTTTTTTTTTTGCAAAATCATTTTTTATTGTGAAGACATACAATATCCCAGTTACAGAAAAAACATAGCAGTGAACAACACTATCAATACGGTAACTAGTTTAACAAAAAGGTTATGGAAACCTTCTTTTCTTTATTTGTTTATGCAGCATCCCCCACCCCTGGATAGTACTAAGAATCCCAATCCAATCAGATTAACAAATTCCCAAACGCTCCAAGCGCATCACTTGATACCCATTCAACCACCATTCGCACCACCCCCAATCATAACCATTCCCCTCCCGCCCAGCAACCCCAAAGCTCATAACCAAAATGCGGGCAATATAAGACAAACAATATAATCAAATTAAATTGTAGAGCCAGAAGAAACATTAGAGTACCAACATGTACGATAGCCTGCTGTGAGCAAGTGGCCTTGAAAAACGGGCAGTAGAAGAGAATAGTATTGCGCCCAACAGTCAGCATATTGCTTATCAGTATTCTTAGGCGAAGTAGTAAAATCCCTCCTCCTGGAAACATTTAACGCATAGTGGAGAGGAAAGGCGGCCCATTTAAAAACGTCTCACATCGTCACAAATTGTATGGTGGATAATCCTAAAGTGCAAGTCACGCAGACCACCATCCTTCAGAGAAGTAAAACAGGAGTTGAGTAAGGTAACCACTATATCCATTACACACAATGGTTTCCAAAAGGTGGCTAAAAGATCGAGGTGCGTGGGAGGCAGTAGGCTTTTTATCAGTCCACTCCAGCCTTTTATAGAATTATGGGAATATGCGACTTGAAACAAGGTATTAGCAAAAGCACTTTCCTTCAAGAACTCCGCCGGCTGCCAATGGAAGGTCTGTAAATAATGTCGCGCTTGAACATAAGCGAAAAAAAACTTAGGTTGTAACTGAAAATTTTTAACCATAGTCTCATAGCTTAGCACTTGAGGGGTAGCTTCCTCAATGTAATGAAAAGCATACATAAGACCCCGGCGGGCCCACATTTGAAAAACCCCATTGGCACCCACGCCCGGCTGAAAATCACAGTTACCCACTAAAGGGGTAAACAATGAGAAAGGGCTATATAGATGATAAAGATTGCGGATCCATCTCCAAGCCCGTCTACATGG